>NC_060182.1:46072159-46252159 GCF_021184085.1 Oncorhynchus gorbuscha
AGGGTAGTGGGTTCAATCCCCAGGACCACCCATACGTAGAATGTATGCACACATGACTGTAAGTCGCTTTGGATAAAAGCGTCTGCTAAATGGCATATATTATTATTATTATTATTCATCAGGAAGTGGATAGGAGATGTTGTACCCACTGTGACTATTAAAACCCACCCAAACCAGAAACGGTGGATAGATGGCCACATTCGTGCAAAACTGAAAGCGCGAACCACCTCATTTAACCATGGCGAGGTGTCTGGGAATATGGCTGAATATAAACAGTGTCGTTATTCCCGCCGTAAGACAATCCAACAGGCAAAACGTCAGTGCAGAGACAAAGTGGAGTCGCAATTCAACGGCTCGGACACGAGACGTATGTGGAAGGGTCTATAGACAATCATGGACTACAAAGGGAAAACCAGCCACGTCGCGGACACCGAAGTCTTCCTTCCGGACAAGCTAAACACCATCTTTGCCCGCTTTGAGAATAACGCAGTGCCACTGATGCGGCCCAATACCAAGGACTGTGGGCACTCCTTCTCCATGGACGATGTGAGTAAGATATTTAAGCATGCTAACCCTCGCAAGGCTGCCGGCCCAGACGGCATCCCTAGCTGCTTCCTCAGAGCATGCGAACAGCGAACAGCTACCGGTGCCTTCTTGCGAACAGCTGGCTGGAGTTTTCAATCTCTCCCTATCCCAGTCTGCTGTCCCCACTTGCTTCAAGATGGCCACCACTGTTCCGGTTCCCAAGAAGGCAAAGGTAACTGAACTAAATGACTATCGCCCCGTAGCACTCACTTTTGTCATCATGAAGTGCTTTGAGAGACTAGTCAAGGATCATATCACCTGTACCTTACCTGACACCCTAGACCCACTCCAATTTGCTTACCGCCCCAATAGATCCACAGACGATGCAATCGCCATCGCACTGCACACTGCCCTATCCCATCTGGACAAGAGGAACACCTATGTAAGAATACTGTTCATTGACTACAGCTCAGCCTTCAACATCATAGTACCCTCCAAGCTCATCATCAAGCTGGAGGCCCTGGGTCTTAACCCCGCCCTGTGCAACTGAGTCCCTCCTGGACTTCCTGTTCACCCATGACTGCGTGGCCACGAACGCCTCTAACTCAATCATCAAGTTTGCAGACGACACAACGGTAGTAAGCCTAATTACCAACAATTACGAGACTACAGGGAGGACGTGAGGGCCCTGGTGGAGTGGTACCAGGAAAATAACCTCTCACTCAACGTCAACAAAACAAAGGAGATGATCAGGGACTTCAGGAGAGGGAGCACGCCCCCATCCACATTGATGGGACCACAGTGGAGAAGTTGGAAAGCTTCAAGTTCCTCAGCGTACACGTCACTGACAATCTGAAATGATCCACCCACACAGGCAATGTGGTGAAGAAGGAGCTTCAGCGTCTCTTCAATCTCAGGAGGCTGAAGAAATTTGGCTTGTCACCTAAAACCCTCACTAACTTTTACAGATGCACAATTGAGAGCATCCTGTCGGGCTGTATCACGTCCTGGTACGGAAACTGCACCGCCCGCAACCGCAGGGCTCTCCAGAGGGTGGTGCAGTCTGCCCAACACATTACCGGCGGCAAACTACCTGCCCTCCATGACACCTACAGCACCCAATGTCACAGGAAAGCCAAAAAGATCAAAGGACATCAACCACCCGAGCCAAGGCCTGTTCACCCCGCTATCATCCAGAAGGCGAGGTCAGTACAGGTGCATCAAAGCTGGGACCGAGAGACTGAAAAACAGCTTCTATCTCAAGGCCATCAGACTGTTAAATAGCCATCACTAGCCATCATACACCCGGTTACTCAGAGGCTGCTGCCCTATATACATAGACTTGGAATTACTGGCCACTTTAATGATGGAACAAGATTCACTTTAATAATGTTTACATGCCTCCCGGGTGGAGCAGTGGTTAAGGGCGCTGTACTGCAGCAGCAGCTGTTCCACCAGAGACTCTGGGTTCGCGCCCAGGTCTGTCGTAACTGGCCGAGACCGGGAGGTCCGTGGGGTGACGCACAGTTGTCCGGGTTAGGGAGGGTTTGGCTGGTAGGGAAATCCTTGTCTCATCACGCACTAGAGACTCCTGTGGTGGGCCGGGCCCGGCAAGGTTGCCAGGTGCACGGTGTTTCCTCCGACACATTGGTGCGAATGGCTTCCGGGTTGGATGGTGCTGTGAAAGGGTTAAAATTCACACAATTTTTTAAAAATAATAATGTTTACATACTGATTTACTCATCTCATATGTACAGTTTCTACTGTATTTTAATCAATGCCACTCTGACATTGCTCGATCTAATATTTATATATTTCTTAATTCCATTGTTAGATACTACTGCACTGTTGGAGTTAGGAACACAAGTATTTCGCTGTACCCGCAATAACATCTGCTAAATATGTGTATGTGACCAATTAAATTGATTTGATTCAGCATTACATGGAGGTCTGAGCATTGCACTATGGGAAAAGGGAAGCTCTGGGATAGGCTACATATCAACTATGAGACTTCTGAGTAGAAGCTTACTGTACACAGAAAATGAATGTGTTCCAAGTAGAAGTCGACTACACATATAATGTGTTAAGTTAAGTAGCCTCCAATGCTGAGAAGGTCAAAGTAAACGACACACACACACACACACACACACACACACACACACACACACACACACACACACACACACACACACACACACACACACACACACACACACACACACACACACACACACACACACACACACACACACACACACACACACACACACACACACACACACACACACACACACACACACACACACACACACACACACTCAAACAAATTTGTTTGAAAGTGGATCCTGTTCTCTATCTCTCACGTCATACAGTCACATCTTGGCATCTGGGTACGCTAATTGCTGCGCCACCTGTCTCGGTGTCCTGTCAGAATTCTAGCCAGGCGCTAAACGCAAGGCTGCTCTCTCCATCCAGCAGTTTATTTAAATTGCCTTGAGGAACTGACCCTTTCCCCCTTCACCTTCCCCTGTCTCTCTTCCAGACGGACAGTTGACCCACACCTGCAGGCTCGGATTACAGAAAACCTAGTCGACAACTAACGGGAGAGCACTATAGCTACGCTAGGCTATGCTAAGCTAAAGTTAACGCTCCTGGGCTATTCTAAGATAAAGCTTCTTCTCCAGTAGAGGAGGACGTTTCACCGGCTGGGCCACCCAGAAATAGACTCAGTTGTGGCCCAAAGCCATAATACGGTTGCACCTAGGCTAGCTTAGCAATGAGTTGTGTTAGCAAGATAGGCCAATGATCTCTTCACAGCAGGCACTTCCCTTGCCCATTCAGGATGGGCAAAATGGATTAGCGCATCAGCCTATGATATGATTATTATATAATGATTACTGGGGTGATTTCATTGAGAAACTCCACGTTTCCTGTTGTGCTCCCTGGAGGGCCTGGCTGCTTCAGCACAGACAGACTGATGGACAGACTGCTTCCTGGGACAGCCAGACATGCAGACAGAGCCAAGGCCCACGTGCAGCTGTGTGTGTGTGAGTATGTGAGTGTGTGTGTGTGTGTGTGTGTGTGTGTGTATGTTTGCGAGCGTGTGTGCAAGCATGTGCCTTCATGTGTTAGCACACTGGCACGCTCCCCTCCAGTCCAACCCACCAGCCAGGAAGCAGCCGACCCATTATTTTATTTAGCACAGGAAGGGCAGATTTGCTTAGCAACCACATTAGTGCTCCAATCAGAGTGGCATTTGGGATAATGTGGGGCCAAGCGTGCGCGGGGGGCGGTGTGTTAGACACATAAACACAGAGAGACTACTGCTTCTCCCTTAATGCTCCAGCTCTCTCCAGGCACGAGAGAGAGCGTGGTAGAGTACAGTTTGTCACACTAGCCTCTCCCTTAATGCTTGAGATGTCTCTACGCACAGTCTCTCTCTCATAGAGAGAGAGAGAGAGAGAGAGAGAGAGAGAGAGAGAGAGAGAGAGAGAGAGAGAGAGAGAGAGAGAGAGAGAGAGAGAGAGAGAGAGAGAGAGAGGACTCCCCCGCTGTCTGGCACCTTGACACGCACACTTAAGTAAATACATTATCACTCCCCCCTCCCTCCGTTATCCCTCCCCCGTCCGCCACAGAGGTGTCTGACTGTCTGCATCACCACATCAAACTAATAGACTGAAAAAGAAAATCCTCTGCCATCCTGGCTGGTGTGAGCCGCTGCCTTGGAGCCCTGTACTGAAAGCCTTTCATAGCAGAGGACACTGTCTGATCCCAAATGTCACCTCATTCCATATAGTGCACTATATTTCACCATAAACCTGCGGGCCCTGGCCAAAGGTAGTGCACTACATAGGGAATAGGATGCCACCTGGGACGCACACACTGCGCTGAACTCTGGGTCATTGAACTTGAGGTAAAAGCTAAACACACCCTTCCAATAGGAGTTCCTTCAGTAGTATCTCCTACCATATATAGCCTAGCTTTCACCAATGCCATTGTATTTATACAGACAGGTGTTGGAGTTATATTTAAGCCTAAACATTTTTATTTGTGTGATATGTTACATTTTGTGAAAGCGTTACATGTAGGATATTTGAGACATAGACATGCACCAGACGCTCCTGCACCAGAGGCTGTGTGGTTATCGATGGCTAAATAAACATTTATCTACCCCCGGGGTTGTGTTTACTACGGTAGACATGGCCAAGGCCCTGAGCCAGGGTTCAAAGTTCACCAGGCACACCTATAGTTGAAGTCGGAAGTTTACATACAGTTAGGTTGGAGTCATTAAAACTCCACAAATGTTTTATTAACAAACTATAGTTTTGGCAAGTCGGTTAGGACACCTACTTTGTGCATGACGCAAGTCATTTTTCCAACAATTGTTTACAGACAGATTGTTTCACTTAATTCTAGTGGGTCAGAAGTTTACATACACAAAGTTGACTGTACCTTTAAACAGCTTGGAAAATTCCAGAAAATGATGTCATGGCTTTAGAAGCTTCTGATAGGCTAATTGACATCATTTGAGTCAATTGGAGGTGTACCTGTGGATGTATTTCAAGGCCTACCTTCAAACTCAGTGCCTCTTTGCTTGACACCATGGGAAAATCAAGAAATCAGTCAAGACCTCAGAGAAAGAATTATAGACCTCCACAAGTCTGGTTCATCCTTGGGAGCAATTTCCAAATTCCTGAAGGTACCATGTTCATCAGTACAATAGTACAATAGTACGCAAGTATAAACACCATGGGACCAAGCAGACATCATACCGCTCAGGAAGGAGACGCGTTCTGTCTCCTAGAGATGAACGTACTTTTGTGCAAAAAGTGCAAATCAATCCCAGAACAGCAGCAAAGGACCTTGCTGGAGGAAACAGGTACAAACGTATCTATATCCACAGTAAAAACGAGTCCTATGTCGACATAACCTGAAAGGCCGCTCGGCAAGGAAGAAGCCACTGCACCAAAACCGCCATAAAAAAAGCCAGACTATGGTTTGCAACTGAACCTGGGGACAAAGATCGTACTTCTTTTGAGAAATGTCCTCTGGTCTGATGAAACAAAAGTAGAACTGTTTGACCATAATGACCATTGTCATGTTTGGAGGAAAAAGAGGGAGGCTTGCAAGCCAAAGAACACCATCCCAACCGTGAAGCACGGGGGTGACAGCATCATGTTGTGGGGCTGCTTTGCTGCAGGAGGTACTGGTGCACTTCACAAAATAGATGGCATCATGAGGCTGGAAAATTATGTGGATATATTGAAGCAACATCTCAAGACATTAGTCAGGAAGTTAAAGCTTGATCGCAAACGGGTCTTCCAAATGGACAATGACCAGAAGCATACTTCAGAAGTTGTGGCAAAATGGCTCAAGGACAACAAAGTCACGGTAATGGAGTCGCCATCACTTAAACTAGGATTAAATGTCAGGAATTGTGAAAAACTGAGTTTAAATATACTTGGCTAAGGTGTATGTAAACTTCCGACTTCAACTGTACATATACACACTGAGTAAAAAAGACCTTGTTAAAAAATAGACATAGGAAAGGGTGTGTTCGGCTTGAACAGTGTTCTTTGCCCTTCCTAGGGGAAACATCCTTTGCCTTTCCTAGGGGAAACGTCCTTTGCCTTTCCTAGGGGAAACGTCCTTTGCCCTTCCTAGGGGAAACGTCCTTTGCCCTTCCTAGGGGAAACGTCCTTTGCCTTCCCTAGGGGAAACGTCCTTTGCCCTTCCTAGGGGAAACGTCATTTGCCCTTCCTAGGGGAAACCTCCTTTGCCCTTCCTAGGGGAAACGTCATTTGCCTTTCCTAGGGGAAACGTCCTTTGCCCTTCCTAGGGGAAACGTCCTTTGCCTTTCCTAGGGGAAACGTCCTTTGCCTTTCCTAGGGGAAACGTCCTTTGCCCTTCCTAGGGAAACCTCCTTTGCCCTTCCTAGGGGAAACGTCATTTGCCCTTCCTAGGGGAAACGTCCTTTGCCTTTCCTAGGGGAAACGTCCTTTGCCTTTCCTAGGGGAAACGTCCTTTGCCCTTCCTAGGGGAAACCTCCTTTGCCTTTCCTAGGGGAAACGTCCTTTGCCCTTCCTAGGGGAAACCTCCTTTGCCTTTCCTAGGGGAAAAGTCCTTTGCCCTTCCTAGGGGAAACCTCCTTTGCCCTTCCTAGGGGAAACCTCCTTTGCCCTTCCTAGGGGAAACCTCCTTTGCCCTTCCTAGGGGAAACCTCCTTTGCCCTTCCTAGGGGAAACCTCCTTTGCCCTTCCTAGGGGAAACGTCCTTTGCCTTTCCTAGGGGAAACGTCCTTTGCCCTTCCTAGGGGAAACGTCCTTTGCCCTTCCTAGGGGAAACGTCCTTTGCCCTTCCTAGGGGAAACGTCCTTTGCCCTTCCTAGGGGAAACGTCCTTTGCCTTTCCTAGGGGAAACCTCCTTTGCCTTTCCTAGGGGAAACCTCCTTTGCCCTTCCTAGGGGAAACCTCCTTTGCCCTTCCTAGGGGAAACCTCCTTTGCCCTTCCTAGGGGAAACCTCCTTTGCCCTTCCTAGGGGAAACCTCCTTTGCCCTTCCTAGGGGAAATCTCCTTTGCCCTTCCTAGGGGAAACGTCCTTTGCCCTGTTGTGTGGTCATTGAGACTTAGGATATGAGGGGGAAACTGAAAAAAGTCCTTTCTACAGCAGCTTCTTCCTCTTACTATTCACGGTTTTATTGGTAACCTCCATAACATTGATAGTGCTACTGTACAAACAGGCTGGTATGTGTATTTATTAAAATATATATTTTTTTACGAGGCGAGGCACAAAGGCGGTTTAGTTCAGGGAGCCTTAAATAAGCCAGGATGGCCAGCACATGCTGGAGCTTTCCACCCCAGCCCCGGACATTTTGTTCCAAATGAGTGAACTCTGGGAGATAGAAAGAGGAAGAGAGAGAGAGGGACAGAGACTTCGCTCGGAGGCCAGATCACAAGAGCTCAGAGTGGCCAAGTCTCAACAGAGAGGGAGGGAATGGGGTAGAGAGAGAGAAAAATAGAGGGGAGGGGGAAAGGTGGGAGACTGGTGGGAAAGAATGGGAGAAATAAGAGGAGAGGCACTAACATTCGGGTAACATTCAATGAACGATTGAGCCCTCTCATACTATTTCCTGCACACTAGAGATGTGCCATAGGCCTATGCTATGCTCACAATCCAGCTTGCCTGGTAATACACCAAGCTTGGAGTAGCTAATAATAGGCCGAAGATAATTGATAAAGTGCAGGAGAGGTGAAACTCCCAGAGTGACAGTCAAATGCAGAGTCACAACAACCTAACCCTGGTTGGGTGTGTCACAGTCACATAGGAAATCACTGTGGTGTTACATCTAAACCATAGTCTCCGTTCCACCGCAGCCAGGGAGGGGGGAAGAGTCATACCGAGACACTGCAGACTAGTAGCAGCGCCCACCTATTGAGGCATCTGCATGCTTAGAATTGTGTGATGTTTTGTTCGTTTTGAACTTCGGTCAGGGTTTTTTCAGCTGTCCGAGCACATTACATTTTTTCTGAAGGCAAGCCGAAGTCTACGCCCCTTCGTCAGTTATTGGTCAATAGTAAGGATTCTTAGTGCGACTAAGATTTCTTCGATTAAAATGTCAAAATTAATGACAGATTTCGTTTTTCAAGCGAAGGTCTTTTAAGGGAGTATGCGAGCTCACTCTTTTGGTTTGGTTAGCCAGTTCGGCCGAACTGAAGCATGCTAACGCCTTTAGTCATTCAGGAGGAGGAAGTGGAGGTCTCTGGATTGTCTGTAGGGGGATGTGTGTGTGTGTGTGTGTGTGTGTGTGTGTGTGTGTGTGTGTGTGTGTGTGTGTGTGTGTGTGTGTGTGTGTGTGTGTGTGTGTGTGTGTGTTAGGACCGTCCGTTCCTGCGTGACCCCTGCTGCTGTTTGTCCACTGGGCGATCACCCCACTCAGGACACGTGACACGCCCACATAGGCGGCCCACTGTTTGGGGACAGGGGTGGGACAGGGGGCAAAGGGGGGTGGGGGCTAGCTGGGACTCTCCAGAGAAAACTCTGGCATCAGCAACCTCGATGACCTTTGAACTGTGGTCGGCCTGGCGCACGCAGAAGGAAACAACAATGGCCTTTGACATCCCCGCTGGTGGAAAATACCAAAATACACACAGCCAGCTAGCATAGCATGGAAGCTCAGATCTGTGGGAAGCTAACTCCATTCAATAACATGCCAAAAAGCATAGCATTGAAGCTACCAAGCTAACTCCATTCACCCAGAGCTTGATACAAAAAACCTGTCTCCACTAAACACTATCACAAGAGTGGAGTATTCGATTTAGCAGTTTGTCGGCAGCCATTTTGTCAAATTGGGCTATGAATGAGCTCAGTACATTGAAGAAGGAGATGTGTTCTGTTCTTTCCTTTCCTCCTCGTCAGTCTTTTGTCTTTAGTTTTGTTAGTTTCTCCGGCGGAGGACGACGCTAATGGACATATTAGCTGCTGGGTTTTCCCAACATGACGATTAGGTGCCTGTGAGGTCATCCTTTCACTTCTGGCCTGCTCACATCGGGGTTCTATCATTTAATTACCGCTGCACTGAGGGAGGGATCCTCCTTCCATCCCATCCAAATGCCGAGTGTAGTGGGTTTAGCTTGTAGCCTAGCACTGGTAGCATTTAGCATAGGAAAAGCAGTAAAATGAAGCCTGAAAGGTTTTGCTAGTGCTGTTTGCAGTGGCTCTGGGTGAATTGCTGAAATCTTGCAGACAAGGCATAGCAGTATCCCTCCACACCACATCCGTTTTCAGCCAGGGAGGGTGGGGTGCTCTGATTCCCTGCCATTTCCAGCAGTTAGTCTGAATACCACAGACATTTTGAGGCCGCCACTACATAAATGGTGCAATAAACCTTTTTATTTTTTGCCAAGTCTAATTTCAACACAAGGGCAATTAGATTATCCTCTTTTCTGATGTGTGTGTGTGTGTGTGTGTGTGTGTGTGTGTGTGTGTGTGTGTGTGTGTGTGTGTGTGTGTGTGTGTGTGTGTGTGTGTGTGTGTTCCCAGCCGTATGCCAATGTGTGGGTCTGCACAGGACCTGAGATGTATTGATTTCTGCAGGAAGTGGATTCTGATGTTTCATGGCACGTCCTGAGTCTGATGGCTTCTACACGAGAGCCAGGGAAGAAAGGAACCCCAGCCAAGGAGAGAGGGAGGGAGGGATGGGGAGGCAGAGAGACAGAGGAAGAGAGAGCTAGGGAGAGAGGGAGAGAGAGAATACCAGTCAGAGAGAAAAAGATAGAGTAAAAGAAAACGAAAAAGAGAACATTAGAGAGAGAGAAGAAGAAATTGATCATGAGAAAGAGAAACATAACATCTCTCCCTCTGTCCATTCGCAAAGATTAAACACTTGCCCTGCATCTAATTTCCTCTTACAATAATACCGACCGGCTAGGCAGGAGCATGGAAAATCAAACATGTACAAAACCCAAGCTCTCGCTCACTCCTATGAAACAAACCTTGCTAAGGTATCATTCCTATCACAAGATACAGACGGATTGGATTTCAAAATCTAAAATAAATACACAGTCTCGGACGCGAAGCGGGGCCAAGAATTCTCTCCTTCTTTTGTGACCGTCCAACAAACTCCGGTGGCAGCATGTAGGCCTATCTGTTGGACTGTTGGGCGTTGCGACACAGACTGTCGGTGGCTAGTGTTTGTGAAAAGGTGCATGCTGTACAGACCACAGACATACAGAGAAAGACACACACACACACACACAAAGGAGACCATTTAATCCAGAGCCTTGCAGACCACCAGTTGTCAGGCCTGGAGATGGGGAGTGGAAGGAGGGAGGAAGGTTTTCCATCATTCTCTGCCTCTGGATGAGTCTATGTGGCCCAGAGGGCAAGGTTCACCGGGAGCCTTGACCTGTGTGTGTGTGTGTGTGTGTGTGTGTGTGTGTGTGTGTGTGTGTGTGTGTGTGTGTGTGTGTGTGTGTGTGTGTGTGTGTGTGTGTGTGTGTGTGTGTGTGTGTGTGTGTGTGTTTGCAAAGATAATTAAACAGGGCAAACAGATGAGCTGAGTGAAGGGGGTAGAGGTCACAGGAGATGGAATAAGGATAAGATGACCGCCCGCCCGCCTGCCACCGCCCCACACCCATACACACAGACACACACCCCCACAACACACGTGTGTGGAGGGAGATTAACAGGGACGGATATAAATGGTGGTATGCTTTACATAAACAGATGTCCTACTGCTGAAGATAGCTTTGACAGTCTCCCCCTTGAAGAACAGCTAGGGATAGAGTCTTATGCAGGGAAATAATGCCTTTGTCCTGGGGGGGCTTTACACTGAGGAGGCTGTTAAACACTCCACACATTTGCCTGTCTGCACATCTACAATTACGTGAATTATAAGCCAGAGGCTTCAAGAGATCCATTGTCTGCCCTGGCGGATTGTTGGTGGTGCAAGTGTGTGTAAATAGCATGTGCGGATTTTTGACTGTGTGAATATTTATGTATTTGGCTTGGACTGTGGCAGTGTTTGTTTCATTGGTGGTGAGTGAGTTTGACTGGAGTGTGTGTGCATGCCGTCATTTATTTGTGTGTGTGTGTGCGTGTGCGTGTGTGTGTGTGGCACAAGGGACATTAAATCAATAGGTTGCACTCAAGCGTAGAGAGGTGGGGGAAGAGAGAACCATGGGATATGTAAAGGACAAATTAAAGAAAGAAAGAAAGAACAAACAAAAATGAAGAGTTGTGTGCCGTGGTCGGTGGCAGCTTCCTTAATTTGAGACCCAGGCGCCCTATAGCCAGGACTCCAGGAGGAGGGATCCCCTTTCAACAACTTGTTTTATTTAGTATCTATGCTGCCAGTTCATTTGCCAGAGTGGGCTAGAATGGGATTAATTGGGGAGATCAGTGACTTGGAGGTGGAGGTGGGGGAGGCTGGAGGGAGAGACTGCAGGAAAGATGTTAATGACATTAAGCTGAACCTCGGCAAGACGGAGCTGCTCTTCCTCCCGGGGAAGGACTGCCCGTTCCATGATCTCGCCATCACGGTTGACAACTCCATTGTGTCCTCCTCCCAGAGAACCTTGGCGTGATCCTGGACAACACCCTGTCGTTCTCAACCAACATCAAGGCGGTGGCCCGTTCCTGTAGGTTCATGCTCTACAACATCCGCAGAGTACGACCCTGCCTCACACAGGAAGCGGCGCAGGTCCTAATCCAGGCACTTGTCATCTCCCGTCTGGATTACTGCAACTCGCTGTTGGCTGGGCTCCCTGCCTGTGCCATTAAACCCCTTCAACTCATCCAGAACGCCGCAGCCCGTCTGGTGTTCAACCTTCCCAAGTTCTTTCACGTCACCCCGCTCCTCCGTTCTCTCCACTGGCTTCCAGTTGAAGCTCGCATCCGCTACAAGACCATGGTGCTTGCCTACGGAGCTGTGAGGGGAACGGCACCTCAGTACCTCCAGGCTCTGATCAGGCCCTACACCCAAACAAGGGCATTGCGTTCATCCACCTCTGGCCTGCTCGCCTCCCTACCACTGAGGAAGTACAGCTCCCGCTCAGCCCAGTCAAAACTGTTCACTGCCCTGGCCCCCCAATGGTGGAACAAACTCCCTCACGACGCCAGGACAGCGGAGTCAATCACCACCTTCCGGAGACACCTGAAACCCCACCTCTTTAAGGAATACCTAGGATAGGTTAAGTAATCCCTCTCACCCCACCCCCCTAAGTTTTAGATGCACTATTGTTAAGTGACTGTCCCACTGGATGTCATAAGGTGAATGCACCAATTTGTAAGTCGCTCTGGATAAGAGCGTCTGCTAAATGACTTAAATGTAAATGTAAATGTATAAGACATTGTTTCAGAAACTTCCTTCCTGGGGCATAAACTGAGCCAGGGAGCATGGCCATGGGTACACACACATTCACATCCCACCTCTGCTTCCTGAAAAGCTGCCACGGTGTGACCGGCAGCCGAGTTTGTTTCCTTTGCTGCCCCGCTGGCTGGCGACAGGTCTTAACGAAAAGCTCTAAACTGATCCAACATTGCTCTCTAAACAGTGAGCTACCCTGCTCCCTTGCACCAGTCTAAATTCCATCTCTTTGCTCACTTGTTCCAGTCTAAACGTCATCCCCAAAGCCCTCCTTTACTGACTGACTAACAGACAGGCGTAGAAGGTGGATCATTTGGGACAGACATTCTTGGGGAACCAGTCCGGTGACTTCCAGCAGCCTGAGGGGAAGAGTGGCATGCGACTAGAAGTTGATCTCTGATCCCCTGGGTGAGCCACCAACAGCAGAATACCTTATCTCTCTCTCCTCGAACCCCCTTCTCTCTGTAACTTCTCCACTTCTTGACTGTTCTCCAGCCTACATCTAATATTTGTATTGGAAAAATAATTACTTGAATCTAGAATCGGTAAAATTACCAAAAACAAACCAAGTAACTGTTGTTGGATCAATGTATAGCAGTTTACATAATATGGATAGCTAGTCCAACTGAGTACTGACATCTATAGTGGATAGTTAAGATTGGAGTACAGACAGAGAAATGTGTTGTTCTATTTGTTACTAAATGTAGCCTAGCTGTGGTGATCAACAGTTGCAGTTTCTAGTCACCGGTCAAAGTTCGGAACAAGTGCTTTGTTGGATCGATAGGGCAATTACTTCCGTCTCTCCCGTCGGATTCATCTTGTGTAAGATTAACCCAGGCAGAGAGCAGGCAGACATCAGCCGCACATACATTCAGTTGTTTCCGAGGAAATGTTTATTTAGTTTTTACTTCAGAAAGAAGAGGCTAAGCTACATTGTGGCTAGCTACATCATGACTCTATAAAATGTTCTATAATCTTCTCCAGTATACTATAGGATATAAGATAATATAAATGTTTATGATGCTACGGTGTCAATGTCCTGGGTTCAAATACTTTGAAATATCTCAATTACTTAAAATCGAAGTAGGTATTTAGATATACAGTACCAGTCAAACGTTTGGAAACACCTACTCATTCCAGAGTTTTCTTCATTTGACTTATTTACATTGTAGAATAATAGGGAAGACATCAAAACTATAAAATAACACATATGGAATAATGTAGTAACCAAAAAAGTGTTAAACAAATAATATTTTATATTTGTGAATCTTCAAAGTAGCCACCCTTTGCCTTGATAACAGTTTTGCACACTCTTGGCATTCTCTCAACCAGCTTCATGAGGTAGTCCCCTGGAATGCATTTCGATCAACGGGTATGCCTTGTTAAAAGTACATTTGTGGAATTTCTTTCCTTCTTAATGCGTTTGAGCCAATCAGTTGTGTTGTGACAAGGTAGGGGTGGTATTTAGAAGATAGCTTTATTTGGTAAAAGACCAAGTCCATATTATGGCAAGAACAGCTCAAACAAGCAAAGAGAAACGGCAGTCCATCATTACTTTAAGACATAAAGGTCACTCAATCTGGAAAATTTCAAGAACTTGAAAGTTTCTTCAAGTGCAGTTGCAAAAACCATCTAGCGCTATGATGAAACTGGCTCTCATAAGGACCACCACAGGAAAGGAAGACCCAGAGTTTATTTATTTATTTATTCTTCATTTAACTAGGCAAGTCAGTTAAGAACAAATTCTTATTTTCAATGACGGCCTAGGAACAGTGGGTTAACTGCCTTGTTCAGGGGCAGAACAACAGATTTTTACCTTGTCAGCTCAGGGATTCAATCTAGCAACCTTTCGGTTACTGGCCCAATGCCCTAACCACTAGGCTACCTACTGGCCCAATGTTGAAGTTACCTCTGCTGCAAAGGATAACTTCGTTAGAGTTAACTGCACCTCAGATTGCAGCCCAAATAAATGCTTCACACAGGGTTCAAGTAACAGACACATCTCAACATCAACTGTTCAGAGACTGCATGAATCAGGCATTCATGGTCGAATTGCTGCAAAGAAACCACTACTAAAGGACACTAATAATAAGGAGATACTTGCTTGGGCCAAGAAACACAAGTGTATGATGAGTCCAAATTGTAGATTTTGGTTCCAACCGCCGTGTCTTTGCGAGACGCAGAGTAGGTGACTGGATGATCTCCACGTGTGTTGTTCCCACCGTGAAGCATGGAGGAGGTGTGATGGTTTGGGGGTGCTTTGCTGGTGACACTGTCAGTTATTTATTTAGAATTCAAGGCACACTTAACCAGCATGGCTACCACAGCATTATGCAGCGATACGCCATCCCATCTGGTTTGTGCTTAGTGGGACTGTCATTTGTTTTTCAACAGGACAATGACCCAACACACCTCCAGGCTATGTAAGGGCTATTTGACCAAGAAGTCGAGTGATGGAGTGCTGCATCAGATTAATTGGCCTCCACAATCACCCAACTTATTGAGAATTTTCCAGAACATATGTGGCCATTATACATTTCAGGATAGTCCGCAAGACTAGGTCATTAGACACCACTAGACATGCACCTGTCTGGGGAGTGGACATGACTGGTTATTTCTGTAAAATGTATCTATGGACTGTTGCTATGGTCCTACATGCATGAACCTGTTTTAGTCGAGAACATGTCTGTATTTTTGAACTATTGGTGTGGCTCTACAGGTTCAATGCCCTAATGTTAAACCAAACTAAAATGAGTGCAGGGCAATACGATAACTGTGGCTAAATGCCAGAGGGGATGAGTCATTAAGAGGAGTTGCTGTGTGTGACGTCAGGAGGAAAAATTTATAAGAAGTATGTGCCAAGACTGGAAAGATAGTTGATTTCATGAACCAGCTCGGCTTGTATTATATTGTAATAAAAGTCTATTTGAACTCACAGGCTCGGCCGGTATTTGAGAAATATGATTGACTGAATATTTACACGACAACCTCAACTCAATTGAGATGGTTTGGGATGAGTTGGACCGCAGATTGAAGGAAAAGCAGCCAACAAATGCTCAGCATATGTGGGAACTCCTTCAAGACTGTTGGAAAAGCATTCCTCATGAAGCTGGTTGAGAGAATGCCAAGAGTGTATAAAGCTGTCTTCAAGGCAAAGAGTGGCTACTTTGAAGAATATAAAATATATTTTGATTTGCTTCACACTTTTTTGGTTACTATAGAGGTCGACCAATTAATCGGAATGGCCGATTAATTAGAGACGATTTCAAGTTTTCATAACAATCAGAAATCGGTATTTTGGGGCACCGATTTGGCCTATTTTTTAAAATATATATATATTTTCTATACCTTTATTTAACTAGGCAAGTCAGTTAAGAACACGTTCTTATTTTCAATGACGGCCTTGGAACGGTGGGTTAACTGCCTTATTCAGGGGCAGAACGACAGATTTTCACCTTATCTCAACTTAACAAAAAAACAATCAATCAATCTTAATCATTAGTTATAACTACACATATTAGTTTATCTAGCGTGTCCTGCGTTGCATATAATCGATGCGACGCTGGGCGATGATTTAACAAAAGCGCATTTGCGAAAAAAGCACAGTCGTTGGACGACTGTACCTAACCATAAACTCCAATGCCTTTCTTAAAATCAATACACAGAAGTATATATTTTTAAACCTGCATATATAGATAAAATAAATCCAGGTTAGCAGGCAATATTAACCAGGTGAAATTGTGTAACTTCTCTTGCGTTCATTGCACGCAGTCAGGGTATATGCAACAGTTTGGTCAGCCTGGCTCATTGCAAACTAATTTGCCTGAATTTTACGTAATTATGACATAACATTGAAAGTTGTGCAGTGTAAAAATAATATTTAGAATTAGGGATGCCACCCGTTAGATAAAATACCGAACGGTTCTGTATTTCACTGAAATAATAAACATTTTGTTTTCGAAATGATAGTTTCCCGATTCGACCATATTAATGACCAAAGGCTCGTATTTCTCTGTGTTATTATGTTATAATTAAGTCTATGATTTGATATTTGATAGAGCAGTCTGACTGAACGACGGTAGGCAGCAGCAGACTCGTAAGCATTCATTCAAACAGCACTTTCGTGCGTTTTGCCAGCAGCTCTTCGCCCGCACAGCGCTGTTTATGACTTCAAGCCTATCAGCCTACTGGCAGGTGTAACCGATGTGAAATGGCTAGCTAGTTAGCGGGGTGCGTGCTAATAGCGTTTAAAACGTCACTCGCTCTGAGACTTGGAATAGTAGTTATAGGCTTTTGTGAAGCGATGGGTAACGCTGCTTCGAGTGTGCTGTTGTCGATGTGTTCCTGGTTCGAGCCCAGGTAGGGGCGAGGAGAGGGGCAGAAGCTATACTGTTACACTGGCAATACTATAGTGCCTATAACAACATCCAATAGTCAAAGGTATATGAAATACAAATAGTATAGAGCGAAATAGTCCTATAAATACTATATTAACTACAACCTAAAACCTCTTACCTTGGAATATTGAAGATTCATGTTAAAAGGAACCACCAACTTTCATATTTTCTCATGTTCTGAGCAAGGAACTCAAACGTTAGCTTTCTTACATGGCACATATTGCACTTTTACTTCTCCAACACTTTGTTTTTGCATTATTTAAACCAAATTGAACATGTTTCATTATTTTTTTGAGGCTACATTTATTTTTATTGATGTATTATATTAAATTAAAATAAGTGTTCATTCAGTATTGTTGTAATTGCCATTATTACAAATAAATAAATAACAAAATTGTCCGATTAATCGGTATCGTTTTTTTTGGTCCTCCGGTATCAGTATTGGCGTTGAAAAATCATAATCGTTCGACCTCTAGTTACTACATTATTCCATGTGTGCTATTTCATAGTTTTGATGTCTTCACTATTCTACAATGTAGAAAATAGCAAAAAATAAAGAAAAACACTTGAATGAGTAGGTTTGTCCAAACTTTTGACTGGCACTGTATTTTACTTGAAAAGACATGTAGTTTAATATTTTAATGTATTTGTAAATACACTTGGAAAGTATTGGAAAACTAAAATACACAGAGTTAAATGCACTCCCATACATTTAACACAGCTATCGAAAATAGTATTCAAAATAAGTATTTGAACATACTGTCAAATACAATTTGCAGACTATTTGGTTTATACAAATAACCATTCAAATACTCAAATAAAGGTATTTGTTTGGGCTGTATATTTCAAAATACTAAAATACACAGAAAAACTATATATTTTTAAACCAGATACTCAAACACACATGTATATAAACCCAGGTCTGCTATTTATATGTAGGCCTATCCCTTCTTGGCACCTTAGCTAGCATTCATACATTTATAAGTAAAACTCTAGGGAGGGAAGAACAAACAGAGGAGAGTAAAGGTAGAGGAGGGGGAAGGTAGGGGTCCGATGATGAGCAGTTGTCTGTGACTCAGTAGCTTGGGACAAGTAATGGGGCGATAAAGGGGGATGGGGAGAGCGCAATGTCCCAGCTGATGCCCTCCATAGAAAGAGATGACAAAGGCCAGCCACAAAACCCTGTAGAGGAGAGGGTCACAATAACCCCCAGAGCCCATGGGACCTGCCCTTCGACATGGCTGCGGCTAAGCATGCACAACCACTCTTTAATAACTAACCCACCCCCCAAAAGAGGGGGTTGCAGCCTCCCTCCACAACAGAATAGCCCCAAGCCTATTCATAATTCAATAGCCACACAGGGCCTGGCATCCGATGTTTGCAGTGATAGATCATGACGCCGCTATTTAAATTGGGGCTGTGGGAATTGTGACATTTGAGTCCCCCCATCCTCTGAATGAGAGATGCAGTGTAGGGGACAGCAGGCTCTCTCTGTTTGCTATAAGCATGAATGTGGTATGCAGAAGCTTTGTTTTTCCAACCAGTCCACCCCCGATCACCACCATCACCCGCATACATTACTGAACATATGCAGCCTACATACAGTACATCCACTGTGCAAAGCAAAGCGATTTTCCCTATTCATGGGTTGCACGTTTTATCACAATATTGTTCGGAACGTTTGTTTTGGACTGATGCCCGACTGAGCAATTTACTCAATGCATCGTCAATGAGCGCTAATGAAGATCTCATCAAAAGTGCATTACAGTGGCATGGAAATACAACAACATTCAAAGGGAGGCAAATAACTAGTAGGAAAGCCCTTTGTCATCATTTTGATGTCGCCAGATTGGCTTTAGATGCTGTATAAAATTGACCGGATTTTAGCTAGCTAACGTTAGCATTGCTAGCTATTTTTGACAAACTTTGCTAGCTAATGACAACATTGCCATCAGTCTCAAGTAAATTTGACGACATGATAAGGCTGACAAAGTATTCATATTTGACTACTTTAGCAATGTCATTGTATTTCCAGGCACTATAGTGTAATTTAGACGAAACCGTGGTTCGCCTCCGTCCAGAATGACTGGGTTTCTCACCACTTTTAGGGCACCACTATGGCGCCGCTGTTAGAGGACGGCTTGAGAGCGGTCATAACAATGGCATGATGCGACCGAGTAACGGAGGTGCCACCTATGAGAAGTACACTTGGCAGCTGCCCTCCAGTCTAATCGTGCGGTTTCAATCTGAAACAAGATTAGCCAGGCACTGGAATTGGCTTTTCCCATTACACAGTGGGAGTAGGATCCTGCCAACCTCATGACTCTCTCCTGTGAGCCGCCTAAACAGCCTCATAACAGTGCCTGCCTACACACCTGACACCGGGAGGTATGTGTGTGAGTGTGTGTATGTGTGGAGAGGGGGCAGGGAGAGGCAAGCCTCCATCACCGTGGGAGACAGACAGATGGAGATGGAAATGAGTAGGCAGTGAGAGGCAAACCTCCTCCTACAGCTGATCCAGGCAGAAAACAAAGCAGACACACACACACGCTTGCCCAGGCACAATCACAAACCCAAAGAGGCAGAATAGGCCATTCCTATTCAAATGTTCCCTTGTCGCTTACATGGGTATTTGGCTAGTTAAGCATTAGATGATTAGATGAGTGTAAATATTTTTAAAAACACCTCACTGCGAAGCATTATATCTACAAAACACTTTCACCAAAGCAGAATGTAGTGTTCTTTCCTTTTAAATGACTGTACTGTTGACAAGAATTTGTGATAGTGCTGTATAATACTTTTTATGTGATTGCGAGTATGTATGCTGCAGTGTGTGTTTTTCTGTGTGTCTGGCTTCCTTCGTCAGACAGCCATCTGCCCCCGTGGGAGCTGTTCTGAGGCACACTATTGGCTTATGCGAGCTGAAAGAGCTGAGAGAGATCATCATTTTGGGGGGAGGTCATGTGACATACCGCTCTTTCAAAAGGCCGACACCACTGTCACACAAAGAGAGTCCGGGCTGACGCAGCACAAATCGCCCCCAGCCAGCCATGCCAATGAAACCCCCCCCCCTCCTAATCTCCCCTCTCTCTCTCTCTCTCTCTCTTTCTTTCTCTCAGCAATCGGCTACCTTCTACACACAGCCGCTTTCCCATTACAAACCCACACAGGATTGGACCAATAGGACTTCAATGAGCGTCATCAATTCATAATGTTTACTGACACTCCATAATAAAAATGTTCATGCAGTTTCATTAAAATTATAATAAACTGAAAAATAAATCAGCTGAATTTCAATGGGTGGAGGAGAGCATGTAGTCTCCCGGTTGTTCATGACAAGTTGTATTGTTAAAGTATATGGAGGTAGTTTCTCACTTTGTCTCTCTCTATCTCCCCAGAATGATTGAGTTTATAGCAGGCTGAAGAGTCTGAGTGCCCGTGTGTGCCAACGACAGAGTCCTTGTAACTGGGCCACTCCTTCAAAAAAAAGAGAGAGCGAGAGAGAGAGAGAGAGAGAGAGAGAGAGAGAGAGAGAGAGAGAGAGAGATATAATAATAATAATAATATATGCCATTTAGCAGACGCTTTTATCCAAAGCGACTTACAGTCATGTGTGCATACATTCTACGTATGGGTGGTCCCGGGGATCGAACCCACTACCCTGGCGTTACAAGCGCCATGCTCTACCAACTGAGCTACAGAAGGACCGTATATATACCGGACATACTACTACTGTACCATAACGGCTCGCCAAACACTGCATCTATCTTTATCCACACACAGATGCATGAGAAAAAAAGGCGGCGTCTCATTTTTAGCCTCTTGATATAGTGCGATATGTGGCCGTGTGTCAAAACAAAAAGTATCCACTCCGAGGGGGGTGATGATTGTCAGCCGTGCGAACACGGAAATAGACTGGGATGTTTATCGTGCGCACACAAATACTTGTAGGGAATTCCCTGTCTGGCAGTGGGCTAATATCTTCACAGTGTGAGATTTATTTTAGAACCAAGTACTGTTGGTTACCAAAGTGTATGGTTTTTCATGTCGGGCATATATGCTTCATTGAAAACTTTTCCCGTCTTGAAACCCAATAAATGCCCTACGTCATAATTTAATTAATTGGCTGACGGCTGTAGTAGCTCTGAGGCAATTGGACGAGGCGGCGGTCGTGGTTGATTGGATGGAGGTTGAATGTGTAGCCAAGGTAAGCCCGGGTAACCTGCTGGCACTACTTTTTCACTTTGGGGAGTGGAAGGATACCCGTAGTAATTTACATGTACGGGGACCTTTCCCTGTATCCCCCTCCTCCTCTCTCACCGTCCCTCTTTCCTTCAGAGCGTCATAGCACACCAGGCCCTGTTCACTACTCCCCAGTCACTCAGGCAGTCAGGTATATTAATGCACTCTCCAGCCCTCTTGACCTTTGCCGCTCATAAAGCACGTCCCCCAGATCGCCATTTGTCATATGCAGACACTCCTGACTGACCGGGAGGCGGGCAGACCAGCAGGGGGGAGACAGGAGGCAGGGGAGGGGACACACTGGACGAGGAGAGGGAGGAGGCAGGGCAGACAATGGCTTGTATGAGGGGTTGAACTTCTCTCTCTTTTTGTCTTTTTGCTCCCTTTTCCAGCACATAGGATTTGTGCTATTCCCCAAGGACGACAGTAGTGGCAAAGTTGGTGGAAGGGGAGGGGGTCCCAAGGGAGGGACGTGTGTGTGTGTCTGTGCAGACGCAAGTGTGTGTGGAGGAGGATGGCAGGCAGTGAGCTTCTAGAAAAGATCGCTAAGGAGAAAGGGAGAATACTCAAAGGACTCATGGAATCTATTGTTGTACAGAGCAGCCACAGGAATAACACCAAATCCCTGGGAGCTTAACATGATAGTATACGCATTACTGTACGGTAAATTCCATTGAAAATGCTGCATGTGTCAGAACTAAACCTGTGTGTACTAGCCATATGAATTCATCATAGAGAAATTAAACAGAAAATGCAACGACAAAAAATGCCCTTGGAAAAATTTAACAAACGGAACATAACTATTATATCTGTTGTTTAATCAAGTATTTCCAGTGAACATTCAGCCTTTCGTAGAGAGAAGCCCCGTTTGTTAGACTAACTTTAAAAGGCTGTGAATTAAAATAGCTGCCGGCAGGGTGGAAATGAAAGGAATCGGCGCATTTAATTTATTCTCCCTCGCTGTTATTGTGCTCTTTTGAAGAATTTCCCAGACGCCACAGTCAAGCATGTCACCTGTGATTCCCTGTTTGCTTCTCGTAATAATGCGTGTTGTGATGCCGTGTTACGGAGGGGGAGATTTTTTTTCTCTCCCGGCGAGACAATATTAAACAGTGCAAGTGAGCGGCACATGTTGCAAATAATTAACGTGAGCCTCTTTGCACATGAAGTTAACTGCTAATTCAAAATAAGAAATGCAATTGACTTACATTTGAATACCATTCAAGATACAGAGCAACAATCATCCAAATCGTTAACGGGAGGTTTCCTCCGCCACCTTATCTACACGGTGGAATCAGCATCTGTTTGTCAGTATGAAATCCACCCCTTAGGTCTCATTGAGAAAGAATGTCCTCTTAGCTTAGACAAGTATTAGTAAAGCGCTAGATGTCAGAGTCATGTATAACAACGTATAGAATTAGAACCATATATAGTATCTCTCGACATACAACTCTGCTAAACTCAATAATCAAAACAACTGCGACGAGGTGTTCATTGCACAACTGCCCCGTGTGGTCGATTGAACTGATATGAGGTCAGACGAGAAAACGGACATCACCGTGTCCCTTCTGGTTATACAGTAGAGGTGAAGGAGAGATGGACTCTTCAGCCGCCCTTGAAAGGGGAAGACCCCTGGCTGTCGATATCCTATTGATCCCGCTGACCCATCACGCTGGTCCAACAAGGCAGGGCTCACTGTACCCACACAACTCAGAGTAGTCACAGTCTGCCTGGTCAGAGATAGAGATTGGAGGAGGACTCATTTAGCTAGGCATTATGCAGGCTTCTGGAGAGTTTGTCATTTCTCGGTCATGCACACACACACACACACACACACACACACACACACACACACACACACACACACACACACACACACACACACACACACACAAGTCATTGGATGGGTCTTCTGCGATCACAACAGCCCTCAACACACCAAAACAACTGGCCCATCGCGGCCGTATATGTATTTTAATGCAGCGGCAGTTGCTGCATTTTCCCCACTGAAAACCCTCCCAAAACGAAGTGAAGAGGGATATTCTCTCTGTGGCCATTGATATGCATGGCTACCAGCTGTTGTGCTGTCCACAGTGTGGATATGGTTCTCCATCAAAAGGCTTAGCCGTGCCTGTGCCTTGCATATGAAACAGGACATGGTCTTCTGTTCCCTCAGGGAGTTCACTTCCTACCCCTTCCTTTCCCTCCCTCACTCCTTCCCTCCCTTTCCCCCCTCCAACAAGCAGTCCCTTCAGCTGGAGGCCAGATATCCCAAGGTGCACTGGGGACATTTTTGGGCAGTGGGAAGGGAAGTTTCAGCCCCTGTGAAACAGGGTCTGGAGCCCAGCCACACTTTTGGAGCAGTGCTTTTGAAAACAACGAGGCCCCCAGATCTCCTTGCTAGAGAGGGCTGACTCTGCAGAAAGAGAGAGAGGGGCCTGCCTGCTACCTGGCTTGCACTCTACAAAATGGGATCTCTTTGCACTTTTGCCACCCTTTTGAGAGTCCACAAAAGAGCTTGTAGTCCAAACTCAGTTTTAGGCTTCTTCCATTTTCAACCTTAATTGCAACTGCAGACCAAAAGCATCATGATGCAAGTCCTGTCCGAATGAACCTGCCTTCACAGCCTCTCTCTAAAAGCTGCTCTTTGCCTACAAAAGCCTTCCTAGCCACCCGGGGCGCGAGAATGAAACCTGGGAGGGAAAACAACTTGATTTTCCTGTCCCACGGAAAATGGACGGTGGAGGGTTGGATATAACAGTGCAGGTGTGGGGACATGTTTCATTCATGCCTACTCAAGAGGGTTTGCTGGGGCGGCAGGTAGCCTAGTGGTTAGAGCGTTGGACTAGTTACTGAAAGGTTGCAAGATTGAATCCCTAAGCTGAAAAGGTCCCAAAAAAAATATGTCGTTCTGCCACTGAACAAGGTAGATAACACACTGTTCCTAGGCCTTCATTGAAAATAAGAATTTGTTCTTGAACTGACTTGCCTAGTAAAATAAAAAAAATGTTTTAAAAGGGTTTGCAGTTGATGCTTGCGTAATGGGCTTGTCTCCTCTCTCTCTTGCAAGGAGTGGCGGGTCTGGAATGTAACGTCTGTCGCAACTCTCCTGTTTCCCAGACTAACTACTAGTTTTCCCCTGGCTAACTACTAGTCTTGTCTGCTGGCTTCCACAAGGCGACGTCTGCCAAAACACACAACAAAACAACGCCTGATAGCCCTGCCGCACTAGAGAGCAACAAACCAGCTTGCTACAGTCCAGGGCCAGGCTGGGAGAACCATTGAGCCATTGAGATTTTTACGCTCAGAGTCTGAATGCTTTTGTATTCTGTTTTTCGCCTTATGCAACCAAAAGACCGTGCTGCTGCTAAATGTCTCAGCAAAACTTGGCCGTTGGTGGAAACGTAAACTGCCTGTGCATAAACTAAGCTCACTCCCATTCTTTTTCTCTCTCGTTCATATCTCCTCCCAACAGATGGGGTGCATATAAATCACATCGTCTTGATGTGAACTAAAAACCTAGGGAGGTCCTAAATCTGCGGCCGCCATCCTTATCTAAACATCCTGATGCGGAAAGCCACTGATGATGTTTGCCACCCACATGTGTTCGAGCCAGAAACGGTAATAAAGGCAAGCCAACATTGGCATGGTGAACTTAGAGACCAAGTCTACTGCTCCACACCCGACTTGTAAACTTTGAACCCATTCAACAGTTCACTGAGCTAACTCACTTGCTCATTCACAGCTGTTTGCACTCCCACAGTCAACACCGGCGTGCTCACATCGAAAATGAAAACGGAGAATGCACTTTTATTGCAAATTCCAACACAGCCTTTTATAAGGGAAGTAGGCTGCAATAAGAAAGGTGTACTGCAAAGTCGGTGTGGTGTCATTTTCCTGTCTTTGGGTGGGATGTGTGTGTGTTGGGTAATGCCCAGACTAGAGGTCAACCGATTATGATTTTTCAACGCCGATACCAATACCAATTATTGGGGGACCAAAAAAAAAGCCGATTCCGATTAATAGGCCGATTGTTTTATTTATTTATTTGTAATAATGACAATTACAACAATACTGTATGAACACTTATTTTAACTTAATATAATACATCAATAAATTTCAATTTAGCCTCAGGTAAATAATGAAACATGTTCAATTTGGTTTAAATAATGCAAAAACAAAGTGTTGGAGAAGAAAGTAAAAGTGCAATATGTGCTATGTAAGAAAGCCAACGTTTCAGTTCCTTGCTCAGAACATGAGAACATATGAAAACAGGTGGTTCCTTTTAACATGAGTCTTCAATATTCCCAGGTAAGAAGTTTTAGGTTGTAGTTATTATAGGAATTATAGGACTATTTCCCTCTATACTATTTGTATTTCATTAACCTTTGACAATTGGATGTTCTTATAGGCACTTTAGTATTGTCAGTGTAACAGTATAGCTTCCGTCCGTCTCCTCGCTCCTCCCTGGGCTCGAACCAGCAACACAACGACAACAGCCACCATAGAAGCAGCGTTACCCAAGCAGATCAAGGGGAACAACTACTAGAAGGCTCAGAGCGAGTGATGTTTGAAACACTATTAGCGCGCGCTAACTAGCTAGCCATTTCACTTCGGTTACACCAGCCTCATCTCGGGAGCTGATAGGCTTGAGGTCATAAACAGTGCAATGCTTGACGCACAACGAAGGGCTGCGCGAAAGTGCTGTTTGAATTCATGTTTACATGCCTGCTTCGGCCTACCACCGCTCAGTCAGATACTTAGATACTTGTATGCTCAGTCAGATTATATGCAACACAGGACACACTAGATAATATCTAGTAATATCATCAACCATGTGTAGTTAACTAGTGATTATGATTGATTGTTTTTTATAAGATAAGTTTAATGCTAGCTAGCAACTTACCTTGGCTTACTGCATTCACGTAACAGGCAGTCTCCTTGTGGAGTGCAACGACAGAGAGGCAGGTCGTTATTGTGTTGGACTAGTTAACTGTAAGGTTGAAAGATTGGATCCCATGAGCTGACGAGGTGAAAATCTGTCGTTCGGCCCCTGAACAAGGCAGTTACCCCACCGTTCCTAGGCCGTCATTGAAAATAAGAATGTGTTCTTAACTGACTTGCCTTTATTAATAATAATAATAAGCAATAAAAATAGAAAGAAATCAGCAAATCGCAGCCCAAAAATACAGATTTCCGATTGTTACGAAAACTTGAAATCTGCCCTAATTAATCGGCCATTCCGATTAATCGGTCGACCTCTAGCTACCAAGCGGCAGTCTGCTCCTCAGAGGAGCAAAGCGTCTCCGAGGCCAGGAAGTCCTTCGAGCTCACTTCCTGTGTCTGACTGTGAGATGGCTGCCAGCTACATTCACAAACTTTCACAAAAACCACCCTTTCCTCTTGCCAACAACTCAAGAAAAAAAGGTATTGAAAGCACAATAAATTCAATCCGGTCTATCACTTACTTACTTCTCGGAAACACATTTCAAAGTAACACCCCCAGTGAAATGTGCTGACAAATGGAAACTTGTACAGTAGCGAGAGAAGTTTAGCAATATTACCATAATTCAAGATTCTGCTAACTTTCTCTCATTAGCATTACTTTTGCAAAGCCACTTGATAAAAAAAAGAGTGAATTCAAAGGACGGTCATATTAACAATTTCTAACACAAAAGCCTTTTGAGACCCTCTAAAAATAGAAGAGAGTTTTAAAGAGGGGTCCTTTCGGTTCCCCCACTCAAACCTAAACACAGATGAGTGCCAAGAGAAAGTATTGACTGTGGCATGGCAAGGCTCTGGCCCTCCTAAAATACTGGCAAATGGAAGGGTAAAGACTGTGGTGGTGAATTGTTAGACCTCTGTTGGTAAACACTTCCACTTTGTTTGTATGGCCCACTGAAAACTGCCTTAACCATAATCACCCACTCTCCTTTCACCCTCCTTTCATGCTGAGGGTCAAAGGAGTAGGTAACAAGGGGGAAGGGAAAAGAGTGTGTGTGATGGGGGAGGTGAATGTACCCCTTTGTTGGGATCATATTATGTTTCCACCACAATACTCCTATCCCTGCTTCATCAACTCTATTCATGTTAACAGTTCATGCAAATGACCATGCTTGCCTTTCATTTGTGGAGGGGGCTCTTTTATCATACTTAGCTGGGGGAAGAGGGGAGGGATGACCCCCCCCCGCTGGCTGCCTCCCCACCCCAAAGCGCAGGCTTAATCCCCCCATATGACTTAAGGCCCGCTCACATCGAACTGAATGTGGATCTAGCGTTCGTCTGCCAATCGTTCAGCGAGCTGTGTTTTAGAGACAACCCGTTGTAGACGTCTGACTGATGACATTTTTCAAGTGATTCTACGTGTAAAATCGGTGCGCACTCGGTTAGCAAATTACATTTAGCGGTGCCAAGTACTCTCCGCCAGCAAACGCTATTGGTGTGAGCCCTTAGAATCAAGGGTCTGTCTGTTGTAGTAGCAGTTCTAGGCTAAAGCCTATATATCCTCCAATGTAAAAGTCAGGGTTAGGCAAACTGAGGCCCCCATACTCTTCACAGCGCTCAATTACCCCGAAACGGGTGAGCCTGGGTGGCATGCGAGACTCTGGGCCCCTCTTACCCGTGTCATAGGCTCCACTCTCCTTCATTTAGGGATCATCAGATAGCCGGCAATGAAAGAGATGCGGGAATCCACCTGATAAATCATGGCTTGATGTGAACGAGCCGCTCTTTTTGAACAGATATTGTTGGTGAACATCGGGAGCCGAATCGCATCTGTGAAAGAGACGTTCATTTCGCTCCCTGATTTGCATACTGCTACTACTGATATACTGCTACTACTGATTTCTTTGCTAAAAACAACGTTTTTCTTCAGAAAGTTACAAAATAATTATATTAAGAGGGTGAACCCTCACGGTGGAAACAATACATAGTGGGGAGCGCGTAAATCTGGTCCCCGCTGATTTTTTCGCGCCATCTAATAATTTGGCCAAGTAAAAATGTATTTGAACGCGCATTTCACGATCTGACATAATGGTAGTCTACCTCTTGGCATTTACATTGGAGATGTTCAATTGTTTCATGGTTATAGGTAGATTTTTAAGCATTTTGTATGAAGAACCGGTTGGGAGCTGGCGCTCTTTTAGGTGAATGGATCTAAATGGGCCAGTTCCCCGAAAAGACTCAGAATGCCCATCACCAATGGCTTGCAGAAACAGTGCTGGTCTCCCCTCCCTCTCGTCATTAGAATATAAGTGCTCTGAAATAATATACTATTTTTAGAATCACTGCATTTGAAGGGGGGGAAAGTATAATAAAAAAGTGCTTAGTAATATTTAACATATTTTGTTGTGGCATAGGATTTGATTTTAGGATTTGATGCAACAACCCATTAGGCACAAACACAGACAGATTGAAGCGATAGTAGCCTAGTTATTCAGCTGACAAAGTCGGAGTCTTCTACTGTAATGGGCTCTCTAGACAGACACAACAATGAACCTATCTCGCGCGTCCTAATAAAAAGCCAGCCCCCCCCCATTACGCACGGAAGAGCCCCTCGTTAACGAAACATCCATCTTCAAGTACCTGAGATAACTTGGCCCGACCAAGTGCCTCTTTCTCAAACACAGGGGAGGGGGTCTGCCACAATACACTGAAAAGTGCGAACGGGGGGGGTTGCTGTAGGAGGTGTTCTCCGGACTTAAGAAAAGACGACTTTATTTCCTTGTCCCGTCCTTACATCACATGAGTTCTCGATAGTTGTTGTAACACTATTATAGGGTAATTTGTTGGTAAATGGGATCGTTTTTAAAGTAAGGTCAATAAAATTGAGCCATTGACACCCGCAGAGGTTTTTCACAGGCAAATAATGATTTGATTGCCACCAGAGGCGTTTAGCTGGTATTGGTGGACAATTAGTAACAATATGTTAAGTGTAACCAAATCCTGGAAAGACTCGTCTCCAGTCTAAACAAACCCATGGCAGGGACAAATCATTGCAGATTGCACCAATAGTATACTGTACTCTAGATAGGAGTCGTTGACGTTCTAGATAGCATTATATTTACAAGAAGACAACACAATAACACACCAGAAAGAGAAATGGAAACAAACGTTCGACAGTGTAACAACATTCGTATAATGCAACAACACTTGCAACACAGTGCAACTACATTGTAACATAGACTTAAACTCACCCTTGATGCTTTCCTCTTATATTTGTTGGCGAAGTCAAATTTCTCTTTAATCTCGTCCAAATGCTGCTCCAGGCGCGCCTTCTCCTCTTTCCCCGTGTAATCCTGGCCCAAGAGGACGTATGCCCTCCAGTTGGCGGAGTCAAAGCCCCAGTGGCAAGTCCTGTTTTCCAACGATTTGTGACTGTGCACCACGAACTTATGGGTCGGGTACATGAGTCTGCAGTCCATGCACTGGATGCAGGCTGCGTTGGGGCTGGTGTACAGCTCCGGGACGAAGAGACCCTTGCACTTTCCGAAACACTCGTGGTATATTTTGAAGCTTCTCTCCGTGATCTCCAGCTCCAGGGAGCCAGAAAACTCTTTCTTGCAGTGCGGAGGGTAGGTGCCCCCGTAAATCAGGGCATTGCACAGGCGCTCCGCGTCAGTTTTGGTTATGAGTCCGCAGGAAGGCGCGGAGAATGGAAGGATCCCCATGACTTTGAGGATTTCCAGCTGTTCCGCGGTGCACCTGGAGCAGTAGATGTGGAGGTCGTCGCACACCGAGTTTATCTGCTGGAGGGAGAAATCCCGAAGGACGGTGTTAAGGATCTGCGGCAAGCACAGCCGTTTCTCGCCGCCGACCACGAAACAGGAGACAGTCTCTGTCTCCAAGACCGTCTCGCACCTCTCAGTGGAGCGGTCGGACGGGATGAAGAGAGGCCCCGGCATCACTGTCGGTGGCTGCATGGGCAGATGCAGCACGGGCTCGGGCTCTTTCCCATCCTTCTTGAACAGGAGGTCATGTGGCCATCGAGCAGAAAAAGCCGCCGGTCCGCCGAGGGAGCTCATAGAACTCAGATGAAACTGCTTGAGAGTTTGTTGCAGTCCTGGGTGAGGTTGGAAGCTTTGTCGAGTTACAGTCTCCATGTTTTCACTACGACTTTGAAAGCGAGAGTTCCTTTCAACTGGGGAAAACTAAAACAATCGAAAGACACGATAGGTCCCGGTTCCTTGTAAATCCAAGGTATCCCAGAATTAGCCAAGTGCGGAAAGCGCTTCATCAAACATCCACAAAAAAGTCCCAGGTAGTGAGTTTCCAATTCCGTTGACTAGGAACCTACTAGGCAAATGGTGACACCGGCGAGTCTTCCCATGCAGTAGACTCCCGACTGTCCATATCTAAAACGCGTCCCTTTGAAACTCCTCCAAAAAGGAATGGTACGCTTTTGAAGTTCCAGAAAAAAGTATCGACCGATAAAGCAAAGCCTTCTCTCTATGTAACAGGTGTAAAACACATACAAAAATCAGTTTGAAATACTGCAGTAGAGCCCGATGCAAACACTCCGTTTACCCACGCAGTTCGCTACGCCTGTGTGGAGATGGCTAGTCTGTGAGCTGGGTTGCGCTCACTCGCTCGCTCACTCGCTCACTCACTCACTTGCCCCCCTCTCTCTCTCTCTCTCTCTCTCTCTCTCTCTCTCTCTCTCTCTCTCTCTCTCTCTCTCTCTTTCTCTCTTTCTCTCTCTCTCTCGCTCTCCCTCTCTCTCTCCCTCTCTCAGTGTTTTTGTGAGTGTCTGGCTCAATCATTGAATCCCAGCCAAGAATGTGACTGACTCCGCAGGCTGGCTCTTCCAGGAACATGTCGGCACTCCCCTACTTCTCCTAGAAGCCTTGTGCGGAATATGCAAAGGTGAAAAAATGCACAGGGCTCATTGAATCCCTTGATTCACAGCTAGGAACGGTTGTAACCGAAAGGGAATGGGTGGAGTTTGCTACAGACAGTCAAATTTAGACATTAAGGGGAAATGCAAATTACACGACTGACTGCGGTTTGTTTATTTAGGTTTATCTTTCCAGGCTGGTTTATACTGTGAATTGCGGAAACTAGGGAATAATACATATTAGGGCCACATATTTTCAGATATAGCAACATATGAATAACTATTATTATTGTTATTTGGTCGCAACATTCCAATTTTATTAATTTTACGCATAGGCTGTTTTTACGCATAGACTTGTTTTACGCATAGACTTGTTTTACTCTATAGATGTGCCAGTTAATTGCGCAAGCACGGCTATACTGTTCGAGCTCCCCTATAGTAGCAGCACAGTCTATGCAATTATGTTTGAGTCACTTTCCCCCAGGGTTTTTTAGTTTTAATTGTAATGTGCAACAACGAGGGCGTGAATACGCACACTTTAAACGTATGAACAATTGAACACTGCAGCGGGGGTTAGGCTGCGATCAAGTGGACTAGCCTACATCGAATCATTCCTATTGTGCTGAAGAGTTGGGAAAGGGGAGAAAAATACAAACTGAACTCCATTTAAAATGTACATTGTTACTTGGGTGTAATTAACTGGAGCAATTTGTATATTTTTTTCAATGAATGTGATTGAATAAATAATATAGCCTACGCCTAATACACTTGTGGAGTGTATATTAGCTTTTTTTTTACTACTACACGGTTTTAATACTAATCGGCCTTCAAAAGATTCATGAAATTAACTGTATGCCCTTCTACACCTGCATTGTAATGTTGTTCATTTGGTCGGCTCTGTTGTCGTTTGCTGTCATCTCCAATAAAGATTTACTTTGATGACGCGAGCTAAAAAAATGAAAGGTGAGGCAATTGTTTGCCGTTCCTGTGGCTCCTCCTAGCCATGAGGCAATGTAACTGCAACCGCATGGCAATTGGAGATATGCTCAGTCACATAGTATATATAATAATATATGCCATTTAGCAGACGCTTTTATCCAAAGCGACTTACAGTCATGTGTGCATACATTCTACGTTATGGGTGGTCCCGGGGATCGAATATAAATTAGGCCATAAATTAGTACTCTGGATATTAATATCATCAATATATTTACATGGCATATAGCAAACATAACCATGAGTAGGCTACAATTTTCATGTGAGCAATATTCTGACCCGTAGACCAAAGGCCAATATGTTATAGTGAGTTTATATGCCAATAATAAAAGAAGTATTTTGAACCTTTATTTAACTAGGCAAGTCAGTTATGAACACATTCTTATTTTCAATGGGAGGGGCAGAACGACAAAAATTAACCTTGTCAGCTCAGGGGTTTGAACTTGCAACCTTCCGGTTACTAGTCCAACGCTCTAACCACTAGACTACCCTGACCTACCCTCCAGAGGCAATCCACTTGCTAAAGCCTACACCAACAGTCTCAACCATTTTCCACAATGGATCAGTCCAATTATTTTTTAAACAAATGACAATTACGACAATGTTTGAGTGCAAGTGGACAAACTGGTACCCAGGCTATGATTTTTCCATTTTCCTCAGAAACTCACCCACAGTAATTGACATGGTGGGTTGCCAGATCTGGAGCTATAGTGATGAGCTATATCCCGAATGTCTTGCAGATAAGTTACCTTTTTGGAGGGACCTGGGGCTTTGTCTATTTGCTAAGGGATATAAGTGATGCAGTGTATGCGGTGGCAGGTCGGCTAGTGGTTAAAACGCTGACTAGCAACCGAAAAGTTGCTGGTTTGAATATCTGAGCCGACCAGGAGAAAAATGTGTCGATGTGCCCTTTAGTAAGACTCTTAACCCTAATTTGCTCCAGTGATGCAATACTACTATGGCTAACCTTGTAAAAAATGACACATTTCACTGTACCTATCCAGTGTAGGTTACTGTATATATATATATATATATATATATACACAGTGCCTTGCGAAAGTATTCGGCCTCCTTGAACTTTGCGACCTTTTGCCACATTTCAAGCTTCAAACATAAGGATATAAAACTTTATTTTTTTGTGAAGAATCAACAACAAGTGGGACACAATCATGAAGTGGAACGACATTTATTGGATATTTCAAACTTTTTTAACAAATCAAAAACTGAAAAATTGGGCGTGCAAAATTATTCAGCCCCCTTAAGTTAATACTTTGTAGCGCCACCTTTTGCTGCGATTACAGCTGTAAGTCGCTTGGGGTATGTCTCTATCAGTTTTGCACATCGAGAGACTGAAATCTTTTCCCATTCCTCCTTGCAAAACAGCTCAAGCTCAGTGAGGTTGGATGGAGAGCATTTGTGAACAGCAGTTTTCAGTTCTTTCCACAGATTCTCGATTGGATTCAGGTCTGGACTTTGACTTGGCCATTCTAACACCTGGATATGTTTATTTTTGAACCATTCCATTGTAGATTTTGCTTTATGTTTTGGATCAATGTCTTGTTGGAAGACAAATCTCAGGTCTTTTGCAGACTCCATCAGGTTTTCTTCCAGAATGGTCCTGTATTTGGCTCCATCCATCTTCCCATCAATTTTAACCATCTTCCCTGTCCCCCCTGAAGAAAAGCAGGCCCAAACCATGATGCTGCCACCACCATGTTTGACAGTGGGGATGGTGTGTTCAGGGTGATGAGCGGTGTTGCTTTTACGCCAAACATAACGTTTTGCATTGTTGCCAAAAAGTTCAATTTTGGTTTCATCTGACCAGAGCACCTTCTTCCACATGTTTGGTGTGTCTCCCCGGTGGCTTGTGGCAAACTTTAAACAACACTTTTTATGGATATCTTTAAGAAATGGCTTTCTTCCATAAAGGCCAGATTTGTGCAATATATTGATTGTTGTCCTATGGACACATTCTCCCACCTCAGCTGTAGATTTCTGCAGTTCATCCAGAGTGATCATGGGCCTCTTGGCTGCATCTCTGATCAGTCTTCTCCTTGTATGAGCTGAAAGTTTAAAGGGACGGCCAGGTCTTGGTAGATTTGCAGTGGTCTGATACTCCTTCAATTTCAATATTATCGCTAGCACAGTGCTCCTTGGGATGTTTAAAGCTTGGAAAATCTTTTTGTATCCAAATCCGGCTTTAAACTTCACAACAGTATCTCGGACCTGCCTGGTGTGTTCCATGTTCTTCATGATGCTCTCTGCGCTTTTAACGGACCTCTGAGACTATCACAGTGCAGGTGCATTTATACGGAGACTTGATTACACACAAGTGGATTGTATTTATCATCATTAGTCATTTAGGTCAACATTGGATCATTCAGAGATCCTCACTGAACTTCTGGAGAGAGTTTGCTGCACTGAAAGTAAAGGGACTGAATAATTTTGCACGCCCAATTTTTCAGTTTTTGATTTGTTAAAAAAGTTTGAAATATCCAATAAATGTAGTTCCACTTCATGATTGTGTCCCACTTGTTGTTGATTCTTCACAAAAAATACAGTTTTATATCTTTATGTTTGAAGCCTGAAATGTGGCAAAAGGTCGCAAAGTTCAAGGGGGCCGAATACTTTCGCAAGGCACTGTATATATGTATATATATATATATATATATATACACACACACACACACACACACACACACATACAGTACCAGTCAAAAGTTTAGACACACCTACTCATTCAAGGGGTTTTCTTTATTTTTTTACAATTTTCTACATTGTAGAATAATAGTGAAGACATCAAAACTTTGAAATAATCATGTAATAACCCAAAAAAGTGTTAAACAAATCTAAATATAATTAGATTTTAGATTCTTCAAAGTAGCCACCCTTTGCCTTAATGAACGCTTTGCACACTCATGGCATTCTCTCAATCAGCTTCACCTGGAATGCTTTTCCAACAGTCTTGAAGGAGTTCCCACATAAGCTGAGCACTTGTTGGCTGCTTTTCCTTCACTCTGCGGTCCAACTAATCCCAAACCATCTCAGTTGGTTTGAGGTCAGGTGATTGTGGAGGCCAGGTCATCTGATGCAACACTCCATCACTCTCCTTCTTGGTTAAATAGCTCTTACACAGCTTGGAGGGTCATTATCCTGTTGAAAAACAAATGATCGTCCCACTAGCGCAAACCAGATGGGATGGCGTATCGCTGCAGAATGCTGTGGTAGCCATGGTGGTTAAGTGCGTGTTGAATTCTAAATAAATAATTGACAGTGTCACCAGCAAAGCAGCCCCACACTATCACACCTCCATGTTTCACTGTGGGAACCACATATGCAGAGATCATCCGTTCACCTACTCTGCATCTCACAAAGACACATCGTTGGAACCAAATAATCTCAAATTTGGACTCATCAGACCAATGAACAGATTTCCACTGGTCTAATGTACATTGCTTCTGTTTCTTGGCCTAAGTAAGTCTATTCTTCCCATTGGTGTCCTTTAATAGTGGTTTCTTTGCAGCAATTCGACCATGAAGGCCTGATTCACGCAGTCTCTGAGTGTGCATAACAGTTGATGTTGAGATGTGTATGTTACAGAGAAGCATTTCTTTGGGCTGCAATTTCTGAGGTTGGTAACTAATGAACTTGTCCTCTACAGCAGAGGTAACTCTGGGTCTTCAATTTCCTGTGGCGGTCCTCATGAGAGCGAGTTTCATCATAGCGCTTGATGGTTTTTGCGACTGCACTTGAAGAAACTTTAAAAGTTCTTGACATTTTCCCGGATTGACTGACCATCATGTCTTAAAGTAACGATGGACTGTCGTTTCTCTTTGTTTATTTGAGCTGTTCTTGCCATAATATACACTTGATCTTTTACCAAATAGGGCTACCTTCTGTATACCCCCTACCTTATCACAACACAACTGATTGGCTCAAATGCATTAAGAAGGAAAGAAATTCCACAAATTAACTTTTAACAAGGCACACCTGTTAATTGAAATGCATTCCAGGTAACTACCTCATGAAGCTGGTTGAGAGAATGCCAAAAGTGTGCAAAACTGTCATCAAGGCAAAGGGTGGTTACTTTGAAAAATCTCAAATATAAAATATATTTTGATCAGTTTAACACTTTTTTGGTTACTACATGATTCCATATATGTTATGTAATAGTTTTGATGTATTCACTATTATTCTACAATGTAGAAAATAGTAAAATAAAGAAAAACCCTGGAATGAGTAAATGTGTCCAAACTTTTGACTGATACTGTATATATATTTTTTACAGCTGCTGAGCCACTCGAGGCCAAGCCTGAGAGACAGTTGAGAGAGAGTGAGCGGCGAACATCTTTCCTCTTTTCAATGATTCATAATACATCAAGTCCTTCTCCTCTCTTTTGAGCCCCCCCCACTCTCCCTCTCTCTTCGGCTCCTCTCTGTTCTTTTGGATGAGCCTGCTTTTGTGAGCCTGGATGGTCAGTTGGTTCTGCTATTTTTATTTCCCCCGTCTTCCTTCCTGTATCCATGGCGATGGCACACAACAGGATCACAACTCCTAAATGACATAACCTTTCTTTCCAGGCGCCTGGTCGCTTTTCCCAGTGTAACACTGCAGGCAGGCATCCACAACCTGCCTTGCCCGGGTCTGCGTTTGTGCTTTTCCCTCTGCGGTAAAGGACTACCCATGTCAGCAATCTAGCCCTCTGGAATTCTCATCTTCTGGGGCACTGTTTCAAAATTGTCCTCACCTATTTTCAAAGTGGCAGGTTTTCCCATAGTGTTATTTTTCCCTGTTCCCTCCTCTCGCTTTTCTTTTCCTTCCATCCTTTAAGCTTTTTTCCTTGTCTTTTCCATTATATAACCCCCATAGCTGTTCTTTCTGTTCGTCCTCGCTTTTGTCTCAAAGCTTAGCTTAGAAAGTCCCACTATTATGACTTCAACTTTCCACCACCTAGTTCTGTGTTCTAGGATGACAGTATAATAACAGGCTACAGTGGCCATTGCATAACTCAACCCTTGCATTGACCCTTAGTGACCTACACCGCTGACTACAGTGTGGTACAATAATAAAGTCAGGAAGAATTAAAAGCATATAGCTTTTTCCTGTATATCATTGTAAAGTAAAAATGATCCTAGTTATTGTACAAATAACAACAACATCTTTTATAAACCTAGGAATGACATCAAGAGAGAAGCATATGAACTATACAATTGCAGAAAGTTCAAAAACTGTAACTAATTGGAGTTGATATAAAAATTATAAATGTACATTTCCCAGTGGCCGATATTGTGAATGCAATATGTTGGTTAGTATTCTGGAAAGCAAATTGGTTCACTTTATTTGTGTTGAGGAGCAAGCTTTCCTGGTAAATAGCTTAGTGCAATTTCTCAATAAATGAACATTTGAACCATCGAGTTTGCCGGATGGATACAATGTTCCAAATAACTTTCAATCTGCGACTTTTTATCCGGTGTCGGAGACCTACTTGCATGTTTCACCCGGCGAGTGTGCCTGCGCACTGACGTCATCACACAAACACGGAAGTCTGTGCTGTTCGGTCAATGCCGCGAAAAGTATAACTGTGGCAGACTAGAGAGATATGGCTGAGAAATGCCCAAAGTCAAAACTAAAAAGAAAGAAATTGTCTATCGAGGAGCCTCTAACTGATATATTTTCCAGGAACACGCTGATAAAGAACAACGAAAGTTCCAGTGCATCGATTAAAAGCTTGCGTTTAACGAGGTATGCGAGCAGTCACGTTAGCCATCTGTCTAGCTCCCCCCTAATCACGATTTACTCTTGTTTATATTGCAATACAGAATATGTATAACTGATACAGAGATTGAACATTAGCTTCAAAAATTAGTCTGTGCTGTGGTGACAAGAAGATCGTGTCTTCCTTGATTGCAATGCATTGTCTTAATTTCAAATAGATAGTGGTTGGTTCTCATAGACAAGTCCATATTAAATTAAGAAACATAATTGCTCGTGTTTTCTTTACTAGTCATATTTCTGTGTTCTGTAGACCTGTGGTCCCTTCAGAGACGTGGTGGTCCAGCGGTGACCTGGCTGCAGTTGAGAGTCTATGGGCCCTGACTCTGAGCTCTGCTCTTCCCTGTCTTGACGCTCACCCCTGGGACCCAGTCCCTGACCTTCCAACAGCCTCCACACTGGTCAGTTAGCCATCCCAAGAGTGTGGATGCATCTCAATAGTTGTGTTGGCGCAGGACTTTGTTTCTACCAATCAGTAATAGATTGTACTAATCAACTGGTCATTGCCTTAAATCTAGACCTTTATTAATGTAACGTGTTGTATGGCTTGAGCAAAAGCTTTTATTTACAAAGTTAGCAATCCCAAAATAAGTAGCTAATTCTCCCTCCAATTGGAGACAGATTTTCATGCAAAAATAAAAATGTACATAAAGAAATGTGCATTTTCCCCACCTGTGGTGTTTCCATCAAACTGACTTGTGGATTAAAAAAAAAACAATGCTTGACGAAGTGCACGTCAAATGTACTTTTTTAGCTTAGAATAAAAATATACATTTCAATGTGTTTCCATTGCATTTTCAAATGTGCCTGTAGTTTTGTCACAAAAACAGTTGTGTTAAATAGCATATGTGCCTACTCTGGACTTGGCACCTGTGCTCTAGCTAACAGCTCGCAGATACAATGCTGGTAGAGTGTTCGGATTGTCTAGTCTACGTTGAGATTATTATGTATAAGAGCGAGACTATTTTGATCTGTCAAATGGCAGCCAAGCGTCATCATCATGTCACCAGAATAAGACCCTCAATATTTATTGGAAAGGAGCATCAAGCTCATCACTGCAGTTTCACCGCTCTGTGAAGTTCATCATAAGTTATTTCATCTGTAGCCTAATTTATGCTGGCTTCACGTGCTCATGGGAAGTCAAAAGTCCAACCATGATTGTGTTCAAGTGCTTTTGAAGTCAGAACAATTCTTCAACCAATAAGATTGTAGTTAGCCAGATGAGCTTGCTAACATTGCTAATTGAAGTGATCAGCTTGCCAGCAGAGTGAATGGAGATGATGTAGCCTCAGTAAGGACATTACTCCCTTGCCCTCCTCTCCCATTTGGACAGTTTACTAATAGGTTTCTATCAGGCCTGTCGTGACATTTTTTTATCCGGCTTATACTTTACTCACATAAAAAGGTTGGATGAAAACCTGGTTAGCGACGATTTCTCAACTCTCAACCACCACTGTTGTGCCGATTCCACCTTGTACCATGCAGGACTAAACAGGGAATATCTCAGAAAATTGACATTTCTCCCACATACAATAGCTGTTTTTGAACAGCACTCTGCACTAGACCAGTAGAGGAGAAAAACAATGTGTCGTTGAGTACTGCTGAGCTGACTAAAATGGTGGTCACTGTTGACCTCCCAGACGGCTATAGCCTGCTGGCTGACGCTGGATCTCTGAGCTCCGGTCAGACAGTGGCAGTTCTGGGCCACGCACGCCACATGAACCAATCACTTTGACAGGTAACTGATGCAACCTTGCATTTGCTGAATAATTGACTCCAGTGGGCTTCTCTTAGAAAAGCCCTGCTAGCTACCAACTAAAGTAGCAAGCTAAGCCCCTATGTGACAGACATATGGCCCAGACGAAAGACTGGATGAAATGATGTGTGATGTGCCGCTGGGCTAGCAACTCCAAGGCTAGCGTCACTTTTTCTTTTAACACTCCCAGTCCTTCCTTATTACGTATTTGGACACATTAGACTTAGTCACATTTGAGAGGATCTCAAGGGCCCTGCTTGATGGGGACAAAGTTACTCATGCCCCCCACTCTCTGGCTCTCTCCTTCCCATTCTCCCTCCTTTCTATTGCTCTCGTCTCCCTATCATTTCACTCACCCTCTCTTTCTGCCTCTCTCCTTTCTTTCTGTCAAACCCACCCCCCCCCCCACACATTTCCCCCTTTCTTTCTCTCTCTCTCTGTCTTTCTCTGTGTTTCAGAGCTCTAATGTAGACCAGCAGATTGAATGGAGATGGTGTAGCGTCAGTGAGGACATGACTCCCTTGCCCTCCTCTACCTCCTCTCCTCTGAGTACTCCCACGGCCCCACACTGTTCCACCCCAGACTCTCCTCTCAATCCTTCTCCTGGGCTGGAAAAGACTCTCCTCCCAGTCCCAGTACAGACTAGTCAGACAACATCCACCATCAATGGCCCTCCTTCGAAGTCTGCTCCCTGTCTCGAGGGGCCCGGAGAGGGGACCAGTAGTAGTGGTACTGGCCGCCCCAGACCACCAAGTCTGGGAGCCCAAGTGCCTTCTAGCTACGGAAGGGGAGGCCCATGGAGTGGAGGGGGAGTGTCATCCAGAAAGGACACAAAACGAGGGGAAGGAGGGCAAAACAGACCCCACCCTACAGCCAAGCGACCAGGAGGAGAGAAGGAGAGTCACCCCTCTATTCCTCAGCTATTCATCAGAGCAGGGAACGGAGGATCATCATTACCAGCAGAAGCAAGAAAGGGTGGAGAAGGAGGAGAGGAAGGCGAGAAGAGGGGGATGAAGAGGCTGCAGCTACCTGCAAACCAGGTGGATGCCACATCCTCTACCTCTGACAGCTTCACTGCTGCTCCCATGGAGGAGGCGGAGGGGGAGAAAAGGGAGGAAGGGTTGTCTGGCAAAGGAGGAGGAGGAAGGGCAATGCAGAGCTGCCCCATGTGCCTGGTGCCGTTTCCAGCTGGGTAAGTTAGGGCTGCCTGGCTCTTCAACCTCTCTGTATTAGAGGTCGACCGATTAATCGGAATGGCCGATTAATTAGTGCCGATTTCGAGTTTTCATAATTCATAATTTTGACACCGATTTTGCCGATTGTTTTTTTTTGACACCTTTATTTAATCTTTATATCCTCATTTAACTAGGCAAGTCAGTTAAGAATACATTCTTATTTTCAATGACGGCCTCGGAACGGTGGGTTAACTGCCTCGTTCAGGGGCAGAACGACAGATTTTCACCTTGTCAGCTCGGGGGATCCAATCTTTCAACCTTACAGTTAACTAGTCCAACACAATAACGACCTGCCTCTTGTTACACTCCACAAGGAGACTGCCTGTTACGCGAATGCAGTAGGCCAAGGTAAGTTGCTAGCTAGCATTAAACTTATCTTATAAAAAACAATCAATCATAATCACTAGTTAACTACACATGGTTGATGATATTACTAGATATTATCTAGCGTGTCATGCGTTGCGTATAATCTGACTGAGCATACAAGTATCTAAGTATCTAACTGAGCGGTGGTAGGCAGAAGCAGGCGTGTAAACATTCTAAAGTATCTATAAGAACATCTAATAGTCAAAGGTTAATGAAATACAAATGGTATATAGAGAAATAGTCCTATAACTACAACCTAAAACCTCTTACCTGGGAATATTGAAGACTCATGTATTAAAAGGAACCACCAGCTTTCATATGTTCTCATGTTCTGAGTAAGGAACTTAAACGTTAGCTTTCTTACACTTTTACTTTCTTCTCCAACACTTTGTTTTTACATTATTTAAAACAAATTGAACATGTTTCATTATTTTTGAGGCTAAATATATTTTGTATTATGTATTATATGTATTATATTAAGTTAAAACAAGTGTTAATTCAGTATTGTTGTAATTGCCATTATTACAAAAAAAAAAAAAAAAAAACGTCAGATTAATCGGTATTGGCCTTTTTGGTCCTCCAATAATCGGTATTGAAAAATCATAATCGGTCGACCTCTACTCTGTATTCAGCACACTCATCTGCTCTCTCCCTTTCCCATATGCCTGCTGCCTTAAACTACTTTCCTTCCTACATACTCAAATTCAATGGTAGTTGGCTGCTCTTCTGCAGAGGTAAAACCTTGGTGTCTGACAAATCCAAGGTATAACCATTGACTGTATGGATTCCATTCTTTCACATATGCAGGGCATTTAAAAATGTAGCTCTAGGATATACATCCTAGACAGAATTTTAAAATGTTACATCCTTGATTGCATAGCGGACCATGCTGGGTTTGCATGTAAACAGTGGAAAGGAAGTGGGTTGAAGAAAAGTACACAGTAAATCATTAATTGAAATGGGTCAAAAAAGCCAGGCTGTTTTAAGTGAGGTAGAGGAGGAGTGAATGAATGACGGGGCTAAAAAGCAGGGCTCAGGGCCAGTGGTACGAGAGCTGGATCCCTCTCGCTCTCGTTTTACTCTCTTTCTGAACAGACCGGCCTTTGTGTTGGCCAGGGCCTGGCCTGGGTCTGGCCCCGCATCATGGTCTGCTCCCCTAGCCAGCTCTGTGTACCTTGGCTCGGCCACACAACCCCGCTGTACTCCCCTCCCAACTATCTCTCTCTCTCTCTCTCTCTTGGCTGGACTAGCAGGAACAATGGCTTCCTCTGTATGGAGAGATAGAAGGAAGAGGAGAGTGACCTAGAAGGGGGAAGAGAGAGGGGTCTCTTTATCTCTCGTTTAGAAATATGAAGAGCTTTTTCTCTGTAACGGCATTTATCCGTCGTGTGTGTGTGTTTAGTGTGCATGAGTGCAGGAGGGTACGGGTGACAAGGCTTTTTAGAAAGTACATGATTTGGAGCAAAATAACTCTGCTCCAGTTTCTTCTTTCTCAGTCTCTCTCTCCTGGAGAGGACTCTGCCCGCGCATTACCCTCCAGCAAAATGACATAGAGAGATGCAGAAAGAGTGATCGAGAGGGAGAATGAGAGGGAGCGAGAGATACTGAGAGTAAATCTCAGTAGGCCTTTAAAACAGGGCAAGTAAAAAGTACATGAGACACACACTGTGCGAGCGGGCCCAGCAGGAGAGCAGCAGTAGCAATCTGAAGTTAATAAGCTGAAAGCACTGAAGCTCAAGAAGAGACACTGAAAAGATGTCTGTTCCATCCACACACCCATCCATCCAGATTCAGTGCACTTTCAGTGCAGTCAACAGTTGTGTCGAGCTTGAGCATCATATCGATACAATACATGCGATGAATGTTGTGATCATTGAAGGTACTACATTGGCGGTTATGATTATAGACTGACGTTTTAAAGTAGGCCTCGAATTGTTACTTTTTTTTTCTGTAAGAAATATTTGATTGCTGCCTTCTTAGGACAGATTTCTCCTGTGGAAAGAGATTTGAACCACCTGGGTTGATAAAAGACAAATGACTGAAATGCTGTCCATCCATCTCTCCAGGTTCACTCAGATGGACTGTGACAGCCACCTGGCCAAGTGTCTGTCGGAGATGACCCTCGACATGACCTGGTGATAGTACACAGTCTTCTTCTGACACCAAGGATGGATGGAGGTCTGGAAGGACAGCCAGCTGGCTGTTGTACCACATTTGGGTTGTGTTCACTAGGCACAAAACAGAAGAAAATGGACTGAATTGGGGAGGTGCTATCGGAAATGCTTGTTTTTGCCATCCGTCACAAAATGTTTTGCTACAGTGTGCTCTAATGAGGAGTTAGTTTCACTCAGCTCACCCTGTTGTTTGGCTAGTTGGTCGTGGTGTCCAGTGGTGTCTGTCCCCCTGTGATGGACGGTGGGTGCAGACAACGGTAAAACACAGTATGTCATTCTACTGATCATCTAGTCTTCAGTCATGGGTTTAATTTGTAGAATCTTGTGTTACTGTTGGCTGGAGCAAAAACCCAACTTTACCCTTTGTAAGATTTACTGACTTACTGTCCCACCTCCGCCCCTTCCCACTAACCTATCATCATGCACTACAAGGTTGGAATCATAGAGATGGATAGAGGGCACACCTGCCACTAAGCATTTATGAGGTGTACCACTTCCCATCACTATGGTTGGAAACAATCTCTGATGGGTCCCATATTGCTTCATTCAGATACACATTTTGTTCTCTCCTCTGCTCCTAACTGCATATGCTGCCATAGAAATAGAATGAACAGAATGGGCGTCCCCATTCAAGTCAACAAACGTATAATGGGTGGACTGGTGGCCAAAGCGAGGAGCAAAGCAGGAAGTGTACCCTGTAGTAGTTAGTAGAAGTAGTTGCCATGGCGCCATGGTAGCCTAAGCAGAGAGATCCTGTAAATACTGCCTTCAGAAAGTCTTCACACCCCTTTACCTTTTCCACATTTTGTGTTACAGCCTGAATTTAAAATGGATTCAATTGAGATTTGTTGTCACTGGCCTACACTCAACATCCCATAATGTCACAATACCCCATAACTGGAATTCTGTTTGTTTATTTTATTTGACAAATTAATGAAAATCTGAAATGTCTTCAGTCAATAATTATTCAAGCCTAAATAAGTTCAAGAGTAAAAATGTGCTTAACAAGTAACTTAACTTGCATGGACTCACTTTGTGTGCAAAAAAGTGTTTAATTAGATTTTTAAATGACGACCCCATCTCTGTACCCCACACACACAAATCAAATTAAACACTTATCTGTCAGGTCCCTCAGTCGAGCAGTGAATTTCAAACACAGATTCAACCACAAGGACCAGGGAGGATTTCCAATACCTCGCAAAGAAGGACACCTATTGGTGGATGGATAAATGCAGACATTGAATATCCCTTTGAGCATGGTGAAGTTATTACACTGAACAAAAATATAAAGGCAACATTTTCAAAGATTTTACTGAGTTCCAGTTCATATAAGGAAATCAATCAATTCAAATAAATAAATTAGGCCCTAATCTATGGAATTCACATTACTGGGAATATAGATATGCATACAGTGCATTTGGAAAGTATTCAGACCCCTTCACTTTTTCCACATTAAGTTATAGCCATATTCTAAAATGGTTTAAATGTTTTCTTTTTCCATCAGTCTTTACACAATACCCCATAATGACAAAGCAAAAACAGGTCTAGAAATTTTTGCAAATGTTACAAATAAAAAACGGATCTTATTTACATAACTATTCAGACCCTTTACTCAGCACTTCGTTGAAGCACCTTTGGCAGCAATGACAGCCTCGAGTCTTAGGTGTTATGCTCCAAACTTGCCATACCTTTATTTGGGGAGTTTCTCTCATTCTTCTCTGCAGATACTCTCAAGCTCTGTCAGGTTGGATCGGGAGCATCGCTACACAGCTAATTTTAGGTCTCTCGAGAGATGTTCGATCGGGTTCAAGTCCGGGCTCTGGCTGGGCCATTCGAGGACATTCAGAGACTTGTGCCGAAGCCACTCCTGAGTTGTCTTGGCTATGTGCTTACAGTCGTTGTCCTTTTGGAAGCTGAACCTTCGCCCCAGTCCTGAGCGCTCCGGAACAGGTTTTCATCAAGGATTTCAATCCGGTTGGAGCGAGTGGTCGCATCTGCACTTCGCTCCCGCGGGTAGTATAACTTTTTCATTATATTTCATTATAGCACAACGGTTTGATTTGTCTAATCTTAGCAATTTCTTCTCAGCTAGCTACATAGCCGTCTTTGTATCAAAGATAATTGCGTAATTATCGTATTTCGCCGTCCTAACGTAGTCTTCACTAGCCAGCTAGCTAACGTCCACTGATTAGCTGCACTGGAGAAACTATTACACTCAACTGAACGACTTGATTAGTGTAGTGTTAGCTAGCTACATAGCTGTCTTTGCTGTCTTTGTATCATCGTATCCAAGATAATTGTGTTGTTTAGGTTTAGAGTGTGTAGTCTTAGAGTGATTATCTTAATTTACCGAGGTTAGCTAGCCAGCTATTTGTCGTCCTTAACGTAGGTGACTCTGCTAGCTAGCCAACGCTAGCCAACGTCTTCTGTATAGAACTCAACAACCCGGTCGCATTCACAGGTAGTATCACATTTTCACTTCATTTCATTACAGTACAACGGTTTGATTTGTTTGATCGTAGCTAGCTACATAGCTAGCTACATAGCCGTCTTTGTATCAAAGATAATTGTGTAGTCTAGAGCGATTTTCTAGGTTCGCTAGCCAGCTATTGTCGTTCTTTTAACGTAACGTAAACAACACTGCTAGCTAGCCAGCTAGCCCCCGAATAGCAACACTGCAGAAACTATTACACTCAACGGAACGACTTGATTAGTGTAGTGTCAACAACGCACCCACTGCCAGCTGGCCTACTTCAGCAGTACTGTATCATTTTAATCATTTTAGTCAATAAGATTCTTGCTACGTAGCTTAACTTTCTGAACATTCGAGACGTGTAGTCCACTTGTCATTCCAATCTCCTTTGCATTAGCGTAGCCTCTTCTGTAGCCTGTCAACTATGTGTCTGTTTATCCCTGTTCTCTCCTCTCTGCACAGACCATACAAACGCTCCACACCGCGTGGCCGCGGCCACCCTACTCTGGTGGTCCCAGCGCGCACGACCCACGTGGATTTCCAGGTCTCCGGTAGCCTCTGGAACTGCCAATCTGCGGTCAACAAGGCAGAGTTCATCTCAGCCTATGCCTCCCTCCAGTCCCTCGACTTCTTGGCACTGACGGAAACATGGATCACCACAGACAACACTGCTACTCCTACTGCTCTCTCTTCGTCCGCCCACGTGTTCTCGCACACCCCGAGAGCGTCTGGTCAGCGGGGTGGTGGCACCGGGATCCTCATCTCTCCCAAGTGGTCATTCTCTCTTTCTCCCCTTACCCATCTGTCTATCGCCTCCTTTGAATTCCATGCTGTCACAGTTACTAGCCCTTTCAAGCTTAACATCCTTATCATTTATCGCCCTCCAGGTTCCCTCGGAGAGTTCATCAATGAGCTTGATGCCTTGATAAGCTCCTTTCCTGAGGACGGCTCACCTCTCACAGTTCTGGGCGACTTTAACCTCCCCACGTCTACCTTTGACTCTTTCCTCTCTGCCTCCTTCTTTCCACTCCTCTCCTCTTTTGACCTCACCCTCTCACCTTCCCCCCTACTCACAAGGCAGGCAATACGCTCGACCTCATCTTTACTAGATGCTGTTCTTCCACTAACCTCATTGCAACTCCCCTCCAAGTCTCCGACCACTGCCTTGTATCCTTTTCCCTCTCGCTCTCATCCAACACCTCCCACACTGCCCCTACTCGGATGGTATCGCGCCGTCCCAACCTTCGCTCTCTCTCCCCCGCTACTCTCTCCTCTTCCATCCTATCATCTCTTCCCTCCGCTCAAACCTTCTCCCACCTATCTCCTGATTCTGCCTCCTCAACCCTCCTCTCCTCCCTCTCTGCATCCCTTGACTCTCTATGTCCCCTATCCTCCAGGCCGGCTCGGTCCTCCCCTCCCGCTCCGTGGCTCGATGACTCATTGCGAGCTCACAGAACAGGGCTCCGGGCAGCCGAGCGGAAATGGAGGAAAACTCGCCTCCCTGCGGACCTGGCATCCTTTCACTCCCTCCTCTCTACATTTTCCTCCTCTGTCTCTGCTGCTAAAGCCACTTTCTACCACGCTAAATTCCAAGCATCTGCCTCTAACCCTAGGAAGCTCTTTGCCACCTTCGCCTCCCTCCTGAATCCTCCTCCCCCTCCCCCCCTCCTCCCTCTCTGCAGATGACTTCGTCAACCATTTTGAAAAGAAGGTCGACGACATCCGATCCTCGTTTGCTAAGTCAAACGACACAGCTGGTTCTGCTCACACTGCCCTACCCTGTGCTCTGACCTCTTTCTCCCCTCTCTCTCCAGATGAAATCTCACGTCTTGTGACGGCCGGCCGCCCAACAACCTGCCCGCTTGACCCTATCCCCTCCTCTCTTCTCCAGACCATTTCCGGAGACCTTCTCCCTTACCTCACCTCGCTCATCAACTCATCCCTGACCGCTGGCTACGTCCCTTCCGTCTTCAAGAGAGCGAGAGTTGCACCCCTTCTGAAAAAACCTACACTCGATCCCTCCGATGTCAACAATTACAGACCAGTATCCCTTCTTTCTTTTCTCTCCAAAACTCTTGAACGTGCCGTCCTTGGCCAGCTCTCCCGCTATCTCTCTCTGAATGACCTTCTTGATCCAAATCAGTCAGGTTTCAAGACTAGTCATTCAACTGAGACTGCTCTCCTCTGTATCACGGAGGCGCTCCGCACTGCTAAAGCTAACTCTCTCTCCTCTGCTCTCATCCTTCTAGATCTATCGGCTGCCTTCGATACTGTGAACCATCAGGTTTTCGAATTGCTGTGCGTTTTGTTGCCAACCTATTTTGCTACCTGACAACTTTACGGGTTTCACTTTTTAATTACCGTTCATATATTTATTTTTTCCTCGACTTTTTCACTCCGGACGCTTTATCTGGACACGATTCGTCAGGACCTCCAACAGCCGAAGCTAAGTAGTAACATTAACATGATACCTTCTAATTGCAGCCGCTGTGCTCGCCTTACGGCGAGGATAGCTGTACTGCAAGCCCAGCTTCAGACGCAATCGTTAGGCAAGGGTAATTTCAGTGTAGGAAAGGATGAAACAGCGTCTGTGCCACCAGTAAGTACAGATAGTAGTATAAATCCCCTGGCACAGTCCCCGCAGCCGGACAACTTTCTCACGGTTTCTGGAAGGAAATGCTGTAGGAACGCTCAACCGGTGTCGCTCATTCAGCAGACAGAAACTTTCAACCGGTTCTCCCCATTAAGCAGCGGGTCGGTGTCAGAGGCCGAGTCTTCTCTGGTCTCTACTCCTCCCGTTACGGGGTCTGAGACGCCGAAGCTTCCCACCATTAGCTCTGACAAATTGAAAACTCTAGTCATTGGCGACTCCATTACCCGCAGTATTAGACTTAAAGCGAATCATCCAGCGATCATACACTGTTTACCCGGGGCAGGGCTACCGACGTTAAGGCTAATCTGAAGATGGTGCTGGCTAAAGCTAAAACTGGCGAGTGTAGAGAGTATAGAGATATTGTTATCCACGTCGGCACCAACGATGTTAGGATGAAACAGTCAGAGATCACCAAGCGCAACATAGCTTCTGCGTGCATATCAGCTAGAAAGATGTGTCGGCATCGAGTAATTGTCTCTGGCCCCCTCCCAGTTAGGGGGAGTGATGAGCTCTACAGCAGAGTCTCACAACTCAATCGCTGGTTGAAAACTGTTTTCTGCCCCTCCCAAAAGATAGAATTTGTAGATAATTGGCCCTCTTTCTGGGACTCGCCCACAAACAGGACCAAGCCTGACCTGCTGAGGAGTGACGGACTCCATCCTAGCTGGAGGGGTGCTCTCATCTTATCTGCCAACATAGACAGGGCTCTAACTCCTCTAGCTCCACAATGAAATAGGGTGCAGGCCAGGCAGCAGGCTATTAGCCAGCCTGCCAGCATAGTGGAGTCTGCCACTAGCATAGTTAGTGTAGTCAGCTCAGCTATCACCATTGAGACCGTGTCTGTGCCTCGACCTGGGTTGGGCAAAACTAAACATGGCGGTGTTCGCCTTAGCAATCTCACTAGGATAAAGACCACCTCCATTCCTGTCATTACTGAAAGAGATCATGATACCTCACATCTCAAAATAGGGCTACTTAATGTTAGATCCCTTACTTCAAAGGCAATTATAGTCAATGAACTAATCACTGATCATAATCTTGATGTGATTGGCCTGACTGAAACATGGCTTAAGCCTGATGAATTTACTGTGTTAAATGAGGCCTCACCTCCTGGCTACACTAGTGACCATATCCCCGTGCATCCCGCAAAGGCGGAGGTGTTGCTAACATTTACGATAGCAAATTTCAATTTACAAAAAAAAAATGACGTTTTCGTCTTTTGAGCTTCTAGTCATGAAATCTATGCAGCCTACTCAATCACTTTTTATAGCTACTGTTTACAGGCCTCCTGGGCCATATACAGCGTTTCTCACTGAGTTCCCTGAATTCCTATCAGACCTTGTAGTCATTGCAGATAATATTCTAATCTTTGGTGACTTTAATATTCACATGGAAAAGTCCACAGACCCACTCCAAAAGGCTTTTGGAGCCATCATCGACTCAGTGGGTTTTGTCCAACATGTCTCTGGACCCACTCACTCTCACAGTCATACGCTGGACCTAGTTTTGTCCCATGGAATAAATGTTGTGGATCTTAATGTTTTTCCTCATAATCCTGGACTATCAGACCACCATTTTATTACGTTTGCAATTGCAACAAATAATCTGCTCAGACCCCAACCAAGGAACATCAAAAGTCGTGCTATAAATTCACAGACAACACAAAGATTCCTTGATGCCCTTCCAGACTCCCTCTGCCTACCCAAGGACGCCAGAGGACAAAAATCCGTTAACCACCTAACTGAGGATCTCAATTTAACCTTGCGCAATACCCTAGATGCAGTTGCACCCCTAAAAACTAAAAAATGTCTCATAAGAAACTAGCTCCCTGGTACACAGAAAATACCCGAGCTCTGAAGCAAGCTTCCAGAAAATTGGAACGGAAATGGCGCCACACCAAACTGGAAGTCTTCCGACTAGCTTGGAAGGATGGTACCGTGCAGTACCGAAGAGCCCTTACTGCTGCTCGATCGTCCTATTTTTCTAACTTAATTGAGGAAAATAAGAACAATCCGAAATTCCTTTTTGATACTGTGGCAAAGCTAACTAAAAAGCAGCATTCCCCAAGAGAGGATGACTTGCACTTTAGCAGTGATAAATTCATGAACTTCTTTGAGGAAAAGATTATGATTATTAGAAAGCAAATTACGGACTCCTCTTTAAACCTGCGTATTCCTCCAAACCTCAGTTGTCCTGAGTCTGCACAACTCTGCCAGGACCTAGGATCAAGAGAGACGCTCAAGTGTTTTAGTACTATATCTCTTGACACAATGATGAAAATAATCATGGCCTCTAAACCTTCAAGCTGTATACTGGACCCTATTCCAACTAAACTACTGAAAGAGCTGCTTCCTGTGCTTGGCCCTCCTATGTTGAACATAATAAACGGCTCTCTATCCACTGGATGTGTACCAAACTCACTAAAAGTGGCAGTAATAAAGCCTCTCTTGAAAAAGCCAAACCTTGACCCAGAAAATATAAAAAACTATCGGCCTATATCGAATCTTCCATTCCTCTCAAAGATTTTAGAGAAGGCTGTTGCGCAGCAACTCACTGCCTTCCTGAAGACAAACAATGTATACGAAATGCTTCAGTCTGGTTTTAGACCCCATCATAGCACTGAGACGGCACTTGTGAAGGTGGTAAATGACATTTTGATGGCATCGGACCGAGGCTCTGCATCTGTCCTCGTGCTCCTAGATCTTAGTGCTGCTTTTGATACCATCGATCACCACATTCTTTTGGAGAGATTGGAAACCCAAATTGGTCTACACGGACATGTTCTGGCCTGGTTTAGGTCTTATCTGTCGGAAAGATATCAGTTTGTCTCTGTGAATGGTTTGTCCTCTGACAAATCAACTGTACATTTCGGTGTTCCTCAAGGTTCTGTTTTAGGACCACTATTGTTTTCACTATATATTTTACCTCTTGGGGATGTTATTCGAAAACATAATGTAAACTTTCACTGCTATGCGGATGACACACAGCTGTACATTTCAATGAAACATGGTGAAGCACCAAAATTGCCCTCGCTAGAAGCATGTGTTTCAGACATAAGGAAGTGGATGGCTGCAAACTTTCTACTATTAAACTCGGACAAAACAGAGATGCTTGTTCTAGGTCCCAAGAAACAAAGATCTTCTGTTGAATCTGACAATTAATCTTAATGGTTGTACAGTCGTCTCAAATAAAACTGTGAAGGACCTCGGCGTTACTCTGGACCCTGATCTCTCTTTTGAAGAACATATCAAGACCATTTCGAGGACAGCTTTTTTCCATCTACGTAACATTGCAAAAATCAGAAACTTTCTGTCCAAAAATGATGCAGAAAAATTAATCCATGCTTTTGTCACTTCTAGGTTAGACTACTGCAATGCTCTATTTTCCGGCTACCCGGATAAAGCACTAAATAAACTTCAGTTAGTGCTAAATACGGCTGCTAGAATCCTGACTAGAACCAAAAAATTTGATCATATTACTCCAGTGCTAGCCTCTCTACACTGGCTTCCTGTCAAAGCAAGGGCTGATTTCAAGGTTTTACTGCTAACCTACAAAGCATTACATGGGCTTGCTCCTACCTACCTCTCTGATTTGGTCCTGCCGTACATACCTACACGTACGCTACGGTCACAAGACGCAGGCCTCCTAATTGTCCCTAGAATTTCTAAGCAAACAGCTGGAGGCAGGGCTTTCTCCTATAGAGCTCCATTTTTATGGAACGGTCTGCCTACCCATGTCAGAGACGCAAACTCGGTCTCAACCTTTAAGTCTTTACTGAAGACTCATCTCTTCAGTGGGTCATATGATTGAGTGTAGTCTGGCCCAGGAGTGGGAAGGTGAACGGAAAGGCTCTGGAGCAACGAACCGCCCTTGCTGTCTCTGCCTGGCCGGTTCCCCTTTTTCCACTGGGATTCTCTGCCTCTAACCCTGTTACGGGGCTGAGTCACTGGCTTGCTGGGGCTCTCTCGTGCCGTCCCTGGGGGTGCGTCACCTGGGTGGGTTGATTCACTGTTGTGGTCGGCCTGTCTGGGTCCCCCCCCGGGTTGTGTCGGAGATCTTTGTGGGCTATACTCGGCCTTGTCTCAGGATGGTAAGTTGGTGGTTGAAGATTTCCCTCTAGTGGTGTGGGGGCTGTGCTTTGGCAAAGTGGGTGGGGTTATATCCTTCCTGTTTGGCCCTGTCCGGGGTGTCCTCGGATGGGGCCACAGTGTCTCCTGACCCCTCCTGTCTCAGCCTCCAGTATTTATGCTGCAGTAGTTTATGTGTCGGGGGGCTAGGGTCAGTTTGTTTATCTGGAGTACTTCTCCTGTCCTATTCGGTGTCCTGTGTAAATCTAAGTGTGCGTTCTCTAATTCTATCCTTCTCTCTTTCTTTCTCTCTCTCGGAGGACCTGAGCCCTAGGACCATGCCCCAGGACTACCTGACATGATGACTCCTTGCTGTCCCCAGTCCACCTGGCCATGCTGCTGCTCCAGTTTCAACTGGCCTGGGCCCTAGGACCATGTCCCAGGACTACCTGACATGAGGACTCCTTGCTGTCCCCAGTCCACCTGGCCATGCTCCTGCTCCAGTTTCAACTGTTCTGCCTTACTATTATTCAACCATGCTGGTCATTTATGAACATTTGAACATCTTGGCCACGTTCTGTTATAATCTCCACCCGGCACAGCCAGAAGAGGACTGGCCACCCCACATAGCCCGGTTCCTCTCTAGGTTTCTTCCTAGGTTTTGGCCTTTCTAGGGAGTTTTTCCTAGCCACCGTGCTTTTACACCTGCATTGTTTGCTGTTTGGGGTTTTAGGCTGGGTTTCTGTACAGCACTTTGAGATATCAGCTGATGTACGAAGGGCTATATAAATACATTTGATTTGATTTGATTTGATCAGATCCTCCTCTCCACCCTCTCCGAGTTGGGCATCTCCGGCGCGGCCCACGCTTGGATTGCGTCCTACCTGACAGGTCGCTCCTACCAGGTGGCGTGGCGAGAATCTGTCTCCTCACCACGCGCTCTCACCACTGGTGTCCCCCAGGGCTCTGTTCTTGGCCCTCTCCTATTCTCGCTATACACCAAGTCACTTGGCTCTGTCATAACCTCACATGGTCTCTCTTATCATTGCTATGCAGACGACACACAATTAATCTTCTCCTTTCCCCCTTCTGATGACCAGGTGGCGAATCGCATCTCTGCATGTCTGGCAGACATATCAGTGTGGATGACGGATCACCACCTCAAGCTGAACCTCGGCAAGACGGAGCTGCTCTTCCTCCCGGGGAAGGACTGCCCGTTCCATGATCTCGCCATCACGGTTGACAACTCCATTGTGTCCTCCTCCCAGAGCGCCAAGAACCTTAGCGTGATCCTGGACAACACCCTGTCGTTCTCAACCAACATCAAGGCGGTGGCCCGTTCCTGTAGGTTCATGCTCTACAACATCCGCAGAGTACTACCCTGCCTCACACAGGAAGCGGCGCAGGTCCTAATCCAGGCACTTGTCATCTCCCGTCTGGATTACTGCAACTCGCTGTTGGCTGGGCTCCCTGCCTGTGCCATTAAACCCCTTCAACTCATCCAGAACGCCGCAGCCCGTCTGGTGTTCAACCTTCCCAAGTTCTCTCACGTCACCCCGCTCCTCCGTTCTCTCCACTGGCTTCCAGTTGAAGCTCGCATCCGCTACAAGACCATAGTGCTTGCCTACGGAGCTGTGAGGGGAACGGCACCTCAGTACCTCCAGGCTCTGATCAGGCCCTACACCCAAACAAGGGCACTGCGTTCATCCACCTCTGGCCTGCTCGCCTCCCTACCACTGAGGAAGTACAGCTCCCGCTCAGCCCAGTCAAAACTGTTCGCTGCCCTGGCCCCCAATGGTGGAACAAACTCCCTCACGACGCCAGGACAGCGGAGTCAATCACCACCTTCCGGAGACACCTGAAACCCCACCTCTTTAAGGAATACCTAGGATATGATAAGTAATCCCTCTCACCCCCCTTAAGTTTTAGATGCACTATTGTAAAGTGACTGTTCCACTGGATGTCATAAGGTGAATGCACCAATTTGTAAGTCGCTCTGGATAAGAGCGTCTGCTAAATGACTTAAATGTAATGTAAATGTAGTTTGCTCCGTTCATCTTTCCCTCGATCCTGAAACAGGATGCACCTGAGCTCAATTTCGAGTCTCATAGCAAAGGGCCTGAATACCTATGTAAATAAGGTATGTTTCTTATTTTCTACAAAAAATTCTAAAAACATTTTTGCTTTGTCATTATGGGGTATTGTGTGTAGATTGATGAGAAAAACATGGTTATCTAATCCATGTTATAATAACTCTGTAACATAACAAAAATGTGGAAAAATCAAGGGGTTTGAATAATTTCCCTAATACACTGTGTGTTGGCCACAAATACCTTGTAAAAAAAGGTAGGGGCGTGGATCAGAAAACCAGTCAGTATCTGGTGTGACCATCATTTGCTTCTTGCAGTGCGACATCTTCACATAGAGTTGATCAGGCTGTTGATTGTAGCCTGTGGAATGTTGTCCCACTCCTCTTCAATGGCTGTGCGGAGTTGCTGGATATTGGCGGGAACTGGAACATGCTGTCGTACACGTTGATCCAGAGCATCCCAAACATTCTCAATGGGTAACATGTTTGGTTAGTATGCAGTACATGGGGAAGAACTGTTCACAACATTGATATCAGCAAACCGTTCGCCCGCACGATGCTATACACACTGTCTGCCATCTGTCCGGTACAGTTGAAACCAGGATTCATCAATGACGAGCACACTTCTCCAGCGTGCCAGTGGCCATCGAAAGTGAGCATTTGCCCACTGAAGTCCGTTATGCTGAACTACAGTCAGATCAAAACCCTGGTGAGGACTGTGAGCACACAGATGAGCTTCCCTGAGACTACCTCTGACTGTTTGTGCAGAAATTATTTGGTTGTGCAAACCCAGTTTCATCAGCTGTCCGGGTGGCTGGTCTCAGACAATCCTGCAGATGAAGCCAGAGGTGGAGGTCCTGGGCTAGCGTGGTTGCACGTGGTCTGCGGTTGTCAGGGTGGTTGGATGTACTGCCAAATTCTCTGAAACGACACTGTGGTAGAGAAATTAACATTAAATTCTCTGGCAACAGTTCTGGTGGACATTCCAGCAGTCAGCATGCCAATTGTACGCTCCCTCAACTGCAGACATCTGTGGCATTATGTTGTGGACTGGGATATGTTTCGTATTGCGTCAGACAACAACATTGACGAATACGCCGATCCGGTGAGCGAGTTCATTAGAACGTGCGTTGAAGATGTCGTTCCCATAGCAACGATTAAAACATTCCCAAACCAGAAACCGTGGATTGATGGCAGCATTCACGTGAAACTGAAAGCCCGAACCACTGCTTTTAATCAGGGCAAGGTGACCGGAAACATGACCGAATACAAACAGTGTAACTATTCCCTCCGCAAGGCAATCAAACAAGCTAAGCGTCAGTATAGAGACAAAGTAGAATCTCAATTCAACGGCTCAGACACAAGAGGTATGTGGCAGGGTCTACAGTCAATCACGGATTACAAAAAGAAAACCAGCCCAGTCACGGACCAGGATGTCTTGCTCCCAGGCAGACTAAATAACTTTTTTGCCCGCTTTGAGGACAATACAGTGCCACTGACACGGCCCGCAACTAAAACATGCGCACTTTCCTTCACTGCAGCCGACGTGAGGAAAACATTTAAACGTGTCAACCCTCGCAGGGCTGCAGGCCCAGACGGCATCCCCAGCCGCGCCCTCAGAGCTTGCGCAGACCAGCTGGCTGGTGTGTTTACGGACATATTCAATCAAACCCTATCCCAGTCTGTTGTTCCCACATGCTTCAAGAGGGCCACCATTGTTCCTGTTCCCAAGAAAGCTAAGGTAACTGAGCTAAATGACTACCGCCCCGTAGCACTCACTTCCGTCATCATGAAGTGCTTTGAGAGACTAGTCAAGGACAATAGCACCTCCACCCTACCTGACACCCTAGACCCACTCCAATTTGCTTACCGCCCAAATAGGTTCACAGACGATGCAATCTCAACCACACTGCACACTGCCCTAACCCATCTGGACAAGAGGAATACCTATGTGAGAATGCTGTTCATCGACTACAGCTCGGCATTTAACACCATAGTGCCCTCCAAGCTCGTCATCAAGCTCGAGACCCTGGGTCTCGACCCCGCCCTTTGCAACTGGGTACTGGACTTCCTGACGGGCCGCCCCCAGGTGGTGAGGGTAGGCATCAACATTTCCACCCCGCTGATCCTCAACACTGGGGCCCCACAAGGGTGCGTTCCGAGCCCTCTCCTGTACTCCCTGCTCACCCACGACTGCGTGGCCACGCACACCTCCAACTCAATCAAGTTTGCGGACGACACAACAGTGGTAGGCTTGATTACCAACAACGACGAGACGGCCTACAGGGAGGAGGTGAGGGCCCTCGGAGTGTGGTGACAGGAAAATAACCTCACACTCAACGTCAACAGGAGATGATTGATGATGATTGTGGACTTCAGGAAACAGCAGAGGGAACACCCCCCTATCCACATTGATGGGACAGTAGTGGAGAGGGTAGTAAGTTTTAAGTTCCTCGGCGTACACATCACAGACAAACTGAATGGGTCCACCCACACAGACAGCATCGTGAAGAAGGCACAGCAGCGCCTCTTCATCCTCAGGAGGCTGAAGAAATTCGGCTTGTCACCAAAAGCACTCACAAACTTTTACAGATGCACAATCGAGAGCATCCTGTCGGGCTGTATCACCGCCTTGTACGGCAACTGCTCCGCCCACAACCGTAAGGCTCTCCAGAGGGTAGTGAGGTCTGCACAACGCATCACCGGGGGCAAACTACCTGCCCTCCAGGACACCTACACCACCCGATGTCACAGGAAGGCCATAAAGATCATAAAGGACAACAACCACCCGAGCCACTGTCTGTTCACCCCGCTATCATCCAGAAGGCGAGGTCAGTACAGGTGCATCAAACCTGGGACCGAGAGACTGAAAAACAGCTTCTATCTCAAGGCCATCAGACTGTTAAACAGCCACCACTAACATTGAGTGGCTGCTGCCAACACACGGACTCAACTCCAGCCACTTTAATAATGGGAATTGATGGGAAATTATGTAAAATATCACTAGCCACTTTAAACAATGCTACCTAATATAATGTTTACATACCCTACAATATTCATCTCATATGTATATACTGTACTCTATATCATCTACTGCATCTTTATGTAATACATGTATCACTAGCCACTTTAACTATGCCACTTTGTTTACATACTCATCTCATATGTATATACTGTACTCAATACCATCTACTGTATCTTGCCTATGCCGCTCTGTACCATCACTCACTCATATCTTTATGTACATATTCTTATCCCCTTACACTTGTATCTATAAGGTAGTAGTTTTGGAATTGTTAGCTAGATTACTTGTTGGTTATTACTGCATTGTCGGAACTAGAAGCACAAGCATTTCGCTACACTCGCATTAACATCTGCTAACCATGTGTATGTGACAAATCAAATTTGATTTGATTTGTGATACACAACTGCACATTTTAGAGTAGCATTATATTGTCCCCAGCACAAGGTGCACCTGTGTAATGATCATGCTTCTTGACATGCCACACCTGTCAGGTGGATTGATTATCTTGGCAAAGGAGAAATGCTCACTAACAGGGATAGAAAGACATTTTTGACAAACGTTTAAGCATTTTGTGTGTATGGAAAATATCTGGGATTTTTTTTTCAGTTCATGATACATGAGACCAATATATTACATGTTGCGTTTATTTTTGTTCGATATAATTACACTTTGGGTGGTGTTTCAATGCACCCAGTCACTACAAAGATACAGGTGTCCTTCCTATCTCAGTTGCCGGCGGGGAAGAAAACCGCTCCGGGATTTCACCATATTCACCAGTTTCAGAGTTTAATAGCTGTGATAGTTTTCTCCTGAGGTTGGATCAACAACATTGTAGTTACTCTGCAATACCAACCTAATTGACAGAGTGAGAAGATGGAAGACTGTTACAGCATTTAAAAAAATCCAAAACATGCATCCTGTTTGCAAAAAATGTGACAAATCAATTCACTTTTAGTCCTGAATACAAAGTGCAAATCCAATGCAACACATTACTGAATACCACTCTCCATATTTTCAAGCATAGAGTTTTTCAGGATAAAAATATACAGAATGGAGCTTAGCACATGTAGAATCATAGAGGAAAACCTGGTTGTCTTCTTTCCAACACACTGGGAGATGAATTCACCTTTCAGCAATACAATAACCTAAAACACAAGGCCAACTCTTCACAGGTGTTGCTTACCAAGAAGACAGTGAATGTTCCTGAGTGGCCTAGTTATAGTTTTTGTTTTTGCCAGGCATAAATCGGACCCGTCCAAAAAGTTGACTCAAGTTTGCCAGAAAGCACCTGGATGATCATCACGACTCTTGGAAGAATGTTCTATGGACAGATGATTCAAAAGTATCACTTTTTGGATAAGATGGGTCCCATTATGCCTGGCTAAAACCAAACACAGCATTCCACAGTAAGAACCTCATACCAACGGTCAAGCAAAGGGGTGGTAGTGTGATGGTTTGGGGATGCTTTGCTTCCTCAGGACCTGAACGACCTGCCATGCATTCTGCTTTGTATCAGAGAATGTCAGGGCATCTGTATGTGAGCTGAAGTTGAAGCGCAGCTGTGTCATGCAGCAAGACAATGATCAAAAACAAACAATCAAGTCTATATGAAAATAGCTAAAAAGCAACAAATGAAGTTTTGGAATGGCTTAGTCAAAGTCCAGACCTAATCACAATTGAGATGTGGCAGGACTTGAACCGAGCATACGTGAAAACCCAGAAATGTAGCTGAGTTAAAGCAGTTCTGCATGGAAGAGTGGGCCAAAATTCCTCCACAGCGACGTGAGAGACTGATCAACAACTACAGGAAGCATTTGGTTGGAGTCTTTGCAGCTAAAGGTGGCACAAACAGTTAGTGTATGGAGCAATTACTTTTTCACACAGCGGCATTGGGTGTTGCATAACTGTTTATGAAATAAGTATGTAATTGTTCACTCAGGTTCCCTTGAGCTAATATTAGGTTTTGGTTGAATATCTGATAATTCAGTGTAAAAATATGCACAAGTAGAGAAAAGGGGACAAAAAGTTTTTCACAGCACTAATAAAAATGAGATATTTCTGCATTTCATTTTCAATTAATGTGCAAACATTCCTAAATCAACCATTTATCGGATCATCACAAACTTCAAGGAGAGCGGTTCAATTGTTGTGAAGAAGGCTTCAGGGCGCCCAAGAAAGTCCAGCAAGCGCCAGGACCGTCTCCTAAAGGTGATTCAGCTGCGGGATCGGGGCACCACCAGTACAGAGCTTGCTCAGGAATGACAGGCAGGTGTGAGTGCATCTGCACACACAGTGAGGTGAAGAATTTTGGAGGGTGGCCTGGTGTCAAGTAGGGCAGCAAGAAGCCACTTCTCTCCAGGAAATACATCAAGGACAGACTGATATTCTGCAAAAGGTACAGGGATTGGACTGCTGAGGACTGGGGTAAAGTCATTTTCTCGAATGAATCCCCTTTCCGATTGTTTGGGGCATCCGGAAAAAAGCTTGTCCGGAGAACATTTACATTTACATTTAAGTCATTTAGCAGACGCTCTTATCCAGAGCGACTTACAAATTGGTGCATTCACCTTATGACATCCAGTGGAACAGCCACTTTACAATAGTGCATCTAAATATTTTAAGGGGGGGGTGAGAAGGATTACTTTATCCTATCCTAAGTATTCCTTAAAGAGGTGGGGTTTCAGGTGTCTCCGGAAGGTGGTGATTGACTCCGCTGTCCTGGCGTCGTGAGGGAGTTTGTTCCACCATTGGGGAGCCAGAGCAGCGAACAGTTTTGACTGGGCTGAGCGGGAACTGTACTTCCTCAGTGGTAGGGAGGCGAGCAGGCCAGAGGTGGATGAACGCAGTGCCCTTATTTGGGTGTAGGGCCTGATCAGAGCCTGGAGGTACTGAGGTGCCGTTCCCCTCACAGCTCCGTAGGCAAGCACCATGGTCTTGTAGCGGATGCGAGCTTCAACTGGAAACCAGTGGAGAGAGCGGAGGAGCGGGGTGACGTGAGAGAACTTGGGAAGGTTGAACACTAGACGGGCTGCGGCGTTCTGGATGAGTTGTAGGGGTTTAATGGCACAGGCAGGGAGCCCAGCCAACAGCGAGTTGCAGTAATCCAGACGGGAGATGACAAGTGCCTGGATTAGGACCTGCGCCGCTTCCTGTGTGAGGCAGGGTCGTACTCTGCGGATGTTGTAGAGCATGAACCTACAGGAACGGGCCACCGCCTTGATGTTAGTTGAGAACGACAGGGTGTTGTCCAGGATCACGCCAAGGTTCTTAGCGCTCTGGGAGGAGGACACAATGGAGTTGTCAACCGTGATGGCGAGATCATGGAACGGGCAGTCCTTCCCCGGGAGGAAGAGCAGCTCCGTCTTGCCGAAGTTCAGCTTGAGGTGAACTTGAGAAGACAAGGTGAACGCTACCATCAGTCCTGTGTCATGCCAACAGTAAAGCATCCTGAGACCATTCATGTGTGGGATTGCTTCTCAGCCAAGGGAGTGGGCTCACAATTTTGCCTAAGAACACAGCCATGAATAAAGAATGGTACCAACACATCCTCTGAGAGGAACTTCTCCCAACCATCCAGGAACAGTTTGGTGACAAACAATGCCTTTTCCAGCATGATGGAGCACCTTGCCATAAGGCAAAAGTGATAACGAAGTGGCTCGGGGAAGAAAACATCGATATTTTGGGTCCATGGCCAGGAAACTCACCAGACCTTAATCCAATTGAGAACTTGTGATCAATCCTCAAGAGGCGGGTGGACAAACAAAAACCCACAAATTCTGACAAACTCCAAGCATTTATTGTGCAGGAATGGGCTGCCATCAGTCAGGATGTGGCCCAGAAGTTAATTGACAGCATGCCAGGGCGGATTGCAGAGGTCTTGAAAAAGAAGGGTCAACACTGCAAATATTGACTCTTTGCATCAACTTCATGTAATTGTCAATAAAAGCCTTTGACACTTATGAAATGCTTGTAATTATACTTTAGTATTCCATAGTAACATCTGACAAAAATATCTAAAGACAGTGAAGCAGCAAACTTTGTGGAAATTAATATTTGTGTCATTCTCAAAACTTTTGCCCACGACTGTAGATGGGTTATTTTTGTTTTAATCCATTTTGAATTCAGCCTGTAACAACAAAATGTTGAATAAGTCAAGAGGTATGAATACTTTCTCAAGGCACTGTACATATTTCATTATTTGTACGTTTTTGTGTGGTTTTTAATCAGCTGTTTTGATAACATTGAGTTTAATTGCATATTTCTGCTGGTTAGGTCAACTATTTTTGGCAGGACTAGCTAACCAGTGAGCTAGCTAATTGTTTTTGTTTGAATGATGCATCAGGACACCGTACCAGCATTTTTGTTTAAACTGGCTGCTAGTTCCTGGTCTTTTGAAAACATCAATGGAGGAGTCACCTGAAGCTTGAGAGGAATGGGAGAAGCAGTAAAGTGTGTGGTTGCCCAGAGCTGCTGAGGTATCACCAAAGTGGGTGCTACAAGTCCAGTAGTTACACGACTGGTTCCCAGAGGAGCCCTCGTCACTAGACTCTTCATCAACCATCTCCCTGACCACCTTCCTCTGATCAAACTCTGAACTGTCCCTCTCCATCTTTGTAGGATGCACCCAAAGACTTGGCCTCTGTTGGTTGACCTAACTATAGTTAGGCTGCTCATAATGTGTTGCTTGTTTGTTTTTTGATTTTGAAGCGCTTTGAGATTCTTATGAAAACGCTATAGAAATAATGATTATGTATTTAGTGAGTTGTTTGCTGTTTCTGCATTATTGATGCATTTACATAACACTTTACCAGTCTATGGCAGCCATGTAACTGCCCCATTAACATTACATGGGGAATATTAACTAAAACTGAATCTCTAGAATGAATTATGATGCTTTTACATGACACTACAACATTCTATGGCAACCATGTTACCTCCCCATTAACATTACATGGGTAATATTTAAACAATGCTTTGTAACTGAATGTCTAAGACACCGGTTATATTCAATGGTTGTTGCGCGTTCGTAAATTCATCAGTTATTCTGCACTCTGGCACACTCAGACGAGAGTGCTCTGAAATCAGCGTAGATAGCCAGAGTGAACTTACAAACACACCCAAAATATATGGCTCTGGTTAACATAATTTGAATGAACAGTCATCATTACCAGGGAAATTATTGCATCACAATACCAGGCAGTCATTGCGAGTGTATCCATGAGTTTATCAGACCAAATTGCCAGGGTTAGAGTTTCCAAGCCCGTTCTAGTCATTATATATATGTTTTTGTATTTTTCACCCCAATTTCGTGGTATCCAATAGTTAGTCTTATCTCATCGCTGCAACCCCCGTACGGACTCGGGAGAGGTGAAGGTCGAGAGCCATGTGTCCACAACCCAACCAAGCCGCACTTCTTGACACAATGCCCATCCAGCCCGGAAGCCAGCCACACCAATGTGTCGGAGGAAACACCGTACACCTGGCAACCGTGTCAGCGTGCGCTGCACCTGGCCTGCGATGCGACAAGGATATCCCTGCCAGCCAAACCCAGACGACGCTGGGCCAATTGTGCGCCGCGAAAGAGCCTGGACTCGAACCCAGAATTTCTGGTGGCATAGCTAGCACTGCGATGCAGGGCCTATTCATTATATTTCTGTGTGCTGCTGCTGCAGGGAGGGGGGTGTTGCTTAGGCAACCGAAAACTTTTTTGCTACACCTTGCTTGTTTCAGCAAGGAGCAACAAGTTTCATTACTTTGTAAAGAGTCCACGTTACCGCAGAAATGGACTCAACCACATGAATGCCCGGCCGTCCCGTCTTCAGTCTTCGTTCCACACACGGTAATTTACCAGCCCTAATGATAAACATAGTTTTAACCATGATTTGAGTCTATAAAGTGTTTGTTTACGAACATTGGAGTAAAACAAGCTTATACAAACTTATAACAAGCTTATAAGGTGCTGAAGGGGTATGACAGTTGAACTAAGCCCATGAGGCATTTACAAGTTATATTATTTAAGAATCAATGGGTATACAGTGCATTCATTAAGTATTCAGACCCCTTGACTTTTTCCACATTACAGCCTGATTCTAAAATGGATTGAATATTTGTTTTTCTTCTAATCAATACCCCATAATGACGAAGCAAAACAGATGTTTGTCCAAAAATGAATGTAAGTACTAAGGATTCTAGCTTTAACCATTTTTTTCCCTATGGGATAGAACATTAACACACAAGGAAACCGCATGGCAATAATTATGAATGAGTAATAAATGTGCTTTTCAAAAATGTAGATTCTTTAAAACTAGCGACCAGAGATCTAACAACTAGGGTTTTCCAATTTTTGCAGGGTTTCTTCCAAAGAAACTGCAGAGACAAATATTGAGCATGGAAAGATTCTCATGTTGCTGAAAAAAAAAAAAAAAAAAAACGTGATCAGTTCACGGGAAACCATTTTTGTTTTTAATAATTACAGATATTTACAGAGATGAGTTAAAGCAGAATTAAGCACATCCAACCAGCAAACATGTTAGAACACAAATCATGGACTAAGTTTTTTTCATTGTTTTTTTACAGATACTCTGAGTGAATCTCAATTGTATTGGGAGGAACTCCCGATCTTCTGCTCCAATGCATTTTTAGAAGGAGAGGAGGCGAGGAATCAAGGAAATACAATTGAAATGAACCCTTTTTCTGGTTTTAATGGCCGTTGCTGTAGCGTTAGGAACATTTTCAAGAAGTACCGGTTCAGTTCATCCGTTGGTCCCCCAAGAGACAATGTCAAGTGAATGTATTCCTGTGAGTTCAACATAAAACACAGTTCATAAATAAAACAAAGAATGGTGACACTGATGTGCTGTCGAAAGTGAGATGGCTTTGAAAAAGTTTAACCTCCCCTTACATGGATGAAGAGAATCTTGGTCCTTGAAAAGTGTGTGTGTGCTTTCGAGTTTGCGACTAATCGGTGAATATGCCACAGCTTCATTATCTCTCTCCGTCTCCCTCAGTTTCCCTCCATCCTTCTTTTCACTCACATATTGGCCTGCCAGCTAATTGAAGCCCTTTAACTTGGGATTATCTAATTAATCTTATTACTCCGTTATCAAATTAATGCAGGTCAGATTTCATCAAATAATTCCCATCCAAAAAGGCCTTTTTCATTTCTCTAGGAAACACAAACGTTCTAATCTCAAAGCTCATTTTCGCTGGGGACTTAAGAGGCAAATTGTTATTTCGGTTATCTTTGCACTGAATGTGTTGAATTATTAATTGATGGCAATGCATTGTGGATCTCTCAACTTAAGATAGTACTGGTTCCTTATTTGATATGGGCAGTAAGTTATCTCTTCGTTATGCACTTCAAGGGTCTAGTATGGATGATATTAGACTTTCCTGATACATTTCTTCCCTTAAGGATGTACATATGTACACACAACATGATCTGTATCTCTCGGTGTGTGTGTGTGTGTGTGTGTGTAAGAAACATTCCTAAAACCCTCAGTAGAGACAGTAGAGCTCTGCCTATTCACTAACCCCAGGTCAGTTGTAGCGCAGGTCAGCATGTACACTTTGACAATGTCTTCCTCCACCACCATGTCCAGTCCTGAACTGAACTATTAGAATCAGTGTAGCCTTCTGCTGGTGCAAAGTCCAAATCACCAGCCTGCCAGTTACAGGCATCCAGAACAGTTTGTCACATTGTGCACTAGTATATGCAGACAATAACTTAAAAGATCCGATCATTCAGGCGTGATGTAGCTCTATACTGCATTTCCAACCTGGTCTGAGCATTTCGTATTATTCTGTATGTAAATCCAAGACACTCCATTTAGTATGATATGTTACATTTGGTTATATAAGACAGATGGTTACTTAAGGCTATACCAAAATGTGGTTGGTCGGAGTGGAAGTGTAACGCGAACGACTAGCAACCCAAAGGTTGCGAGTTTGAATCTCATAACGGGCTACTTTGCAACAATTTAGCATGTTAGCGAACCCTTTCCCTAACACTTGAACCTTAACCCCTAGCCTAGCTAACTAACTAATAACACTTACCTAGAAATCGTAACATACTGTACATTTTGCAAATTGGTAACGAATAGAAATGGGTGATGGACAGCCACAAATTAATACATACAGTTGAAGTCAGAAGTTGACATACACCTTAGCCAAATACATTTAAACTCCTGACATTTAATCCTAGTAGAGAATTACCTGTATTAATAAGTCAGTTAGGATCACCACTTTATTTTAAGAATGTGAAATGTCAGAATAATAGTAGAGAGAATGATTTATTTCAGCTTTTATTTCTTTCATCACATTCCCAGTGGGTCAGAAGTTTACATACACTCAATTAGTATTTGGTAGCATTGCCTTTAAATGATTTAACTTGGGTCAAACGTTTTGGGTAGCCTTCCACAAGCTTCCCACAATAAATTGGGTGGATTTTGGCCCATTCCTCCTGACAGAGCTGGTTTAACTCAGGTTTGTAGGCCTCCTTGCTCGCACATGCTTTTTCAGTTCTACCCACACATTTTCTATAGGATTGAGGTCAGGGCTTTGTAATGGCCACTCCAATACCTTGACTTTGTTGTCCTTAAGCCATTTTGCCCCAACTTTGGAAGTATGTTTGGGGTCATTGTCCATTTGAAAGAGCCATTTGCGACAAAGCTTGAACTTCCTGACTGATGTCTTGAGATGTTGCTTCAATATATTCATACATATAATTTTCTTTTCTCATGATGCCATCTATTTTGTGAAGTGCACCAGTCCCTCCTGCAGCAAAGCTCCCCCACAACATGATGCTGTCACCCCCGTGCTTCACGGTTGGGATGGTGTTCTTCGGCTTGCAAGCCTCCCTCTTTTTCCTCCAAACATGACAATGGTCATTATGGCCAAACATTTCTATTTTTGTTTCATCAGACCAGAGGACATTTCTCCAAAAAGTACAATCTTTGTCCCCATGTGCAATTGCAAACCATAGTCTGGCTTTTTTATGTAGGTTTGGGAGCAGTGGCTTCTTCCTTGCTGAGCGGCCTTTCAGGTTATGTCGATATAGGACTCGTTTTACTGTGGATATAGATACTTTTGTACCCGTTTCCTCCAGCATCTTCACAAGGTCCTTTGCTGTTGTTTTGGGATTGATTTGCACTTTTCGCACCAAAGTACGTTCATCTCTAGGAGACAGAACGTGTCTCCTTCCTGAGCGGTATGACGTCTGCTTGGTCCCATGGTGTTTATACTTGCTTACTATTGTTTGTACAGTTCAACGTGGTACCTTCATTGCTCCCAAGGATTAACCAGACTTGTGGAGGTCTACAATGTTTTCTTCTGAGGTCTTGGCTGATTTCTTTTGATTTTCCCATGATGTCAAGCAAAGAGACACTGAGTTTGAAGGTAGGCCTTGAAATATATCCACAGGTACATCTCCAATTGAATCAAATTATGTCAATTAGCCTATCAGAAGCTTCTAAAGCCATGACATACTTTTCTGGAATTTTCCAAGCTGTTTAAAAGGCACAGTCAACTTAGTGTATGTAAACTTCTGACCCATGGGAATTGTGATATAGTGAAATAATCTGTCTGTAAACAATTGTTGGAAAAATTACTTGTGTCATGCACAAAGTAGATGTCCTAACCGACTTGCCAAAACTATAGTTTGTTAACAAGAAATAATTTTGTGGAGTGGTTGAAAAATGTGTTTTAATGACTCTAATCTATGTGTATGTAAACTTCCGACTTCAACTGTACCATACAAAATGGATTCTCAGATTTACATACAAAATGCTCTGAGACCAGGTTGGTATTTCAACAGAATGGTAAGAGTAACCATGTTTTCATCAGAACCATGGCTGGCTACTGTGCTCCATAACGTTCGTTCCATTTTTTAAAAAGATTTAACCATTTGGATTACCTAAGACATTGGGCCTCATTTATAAAATCAGTTGCTATACTAAATTTAAGCATTCAATCAATTCTCAAAGTGTTAGTATGCACAATTTAAAGAGCGACCGCCTTTAAAAAGCAACGAATCCCTTTGAAAATGGCCTGTGTGGCACCGATATGAGTCAAAAACAGTTATTCTAGTGTCAAAATTAAATGTAAATAGGATCATTTTGGTCATAAAGTCAGTCTTGTCTAAAACGGAGTCTGGAACATCCGTGCGTCACAACACGTAAATGAAGGTTGGGTTTTGATTTGACAATGTCGATTTGCCCACTAACATGGGGTGAACAGCTGCGGTGATTTATCTCTATCCAATAGCATAAGCAATGTGACAGATCTGCCCAGCAGCCCGACTTTGTTAATTTAAGACAACATGTCGCACATTTGTTTTACTTTAGAAATACTGCCCCAAATTTAAAATGGATGTAAAGTTGCACTTAAACATCCTCTTCACAAACATCAACATTAATTACAGATTTCTTTAGTTATCTTAGATTAATTCTGGAGATTTTGAGGAAGGGAACTAGGCTACAGTGTCTCATGGGGGTAAACATTCCCCAAGCGCAGAATCGGTCAGGAAACACACCGCCAAGACTGAATTCTCGTTTTTCTAATGAGCAACAGAAAAACACACGTGCCAAACAGCGTGTTCAGTGGTTCTTTAAAAATCTTTCCCCATTAAACAGCTTTCACTCAGCATCTATGGTGATCAACTACATTTTTTATATGCTGTGAATGGTAAAGGACTTATGGCAACAGACTTCTCAAGTTTGAAGTATAGAGACTTACAGTTGCCCATATTTCAGTGCTGAGGACCATGCACTATCCTTCAAAATTCTGTTGACCAACAGATGATAGTTTGCCTCTTTGTGCTATCAGGGTATTGGATGATCTACAAAAATGCTTCCTACTGCATATTTTATTGTCAAGCCCAAGGTTGTTAAAGATTTAACTCTTAAAACATTGGCATAATTTACATTTACGTGTATGCGCAATTTACAATAAAATCTGTGCACAAAAACCCTTTAGAAATGAGGCCCTTGGTCTGTATGCGCGATGTGTTCCACTGGCTTTCTTGACCAACCCACCAGGCAGCTGAAAGGAATTGGAACAATCGATAAGTGCAATCAGAAACATGGTGTAGATTGGATCTTTGAGGCACTTCTTAAATAAAAAATAAACTTTTGTCTCAGTTTTTTTTCTGTTAATGAAAATCAATGCTGAGGAAAACGAACAAAAAGAAAGTTAATGGTCATGAATAAAACGTGCCACTTTGCATCAATAGAAAGGCATCATCAATTTGGAGTTGCTACCTACATTATAATACACAATAACTTGTATCATCATTTTTTCCTTCGTCATTGTACATTCTTATTTTGCTCGAGGCAGCGGAGCCTCCTACAAGTAAAAAAAAAAAAAAATGAATTAACAAAACAAAGTGCACATAACTTCAAGTTCCAGTCGTAGAACTGTCATATTCCATCCAGGGATGCGAGGGGCGGGACTGTCAAATCTGTTTTACGATGGCAGGCACAGAATGAAGTCGCTTTCTGTTTTTGAAATGACATAGCCAGCCGTGCTGCTGACACAGGGGTGGAGTAGTTGGGGAAAAACAAAAAAACGTGAAGATAATCAACAACCAGGTTTTGGGAATGTTCCTGTGTCCTTTTTTTATGTTGACCACCTCCAAAGAGTTTTCCCCAGTTGACAAAATAATGCAATACATTATGGGGGATCCACAAAGAAAAGAAAAGTATCATTTTCGCACTCATGTCCTCGAACCTCGTGCAAAGCCGGGAGTTTCTTGTCCTCCCTCCATCCCAGAGGGAGTTGTTCATAGATTTGGCTGAGAGGGGGGCTGGACAGACACAGGTGGGAGAAGAGGTCTCTTCTCCCTCATACAGACTCCTCTGCGGATAGCAGCAGAGGGTTGATGTATTCAAATCCCTCAAACTCGGACTGGTCTATTCTCTTGATGACGTCCCTGGGAGAGGAGAGGGAGAAAAGAGGAGAGAGAATGGGGAAAAATGTCATTTAACCCAGAACAAATAGAAATTGCTACAATGTGCTGCTTTAGACTTATTTTCTAGACATTTGTACAAGATAGTTATATGTAGGGAGGCGACGTGGCATATGTTCACGAGAGGGTAGCAGCTTACGGCTCCAAACGTCGCCGGTTCGCTTCCCATGTCAGACACTCATCTTCAAATATAGCAGTGTGACTCTTTGGCTACTTTGTCTACTTACAAATTGCGTATCTGCTGGTTTCCTAGCGTCACCTGGAATGCTTTTCTGTGGCTAGGTCTTAACTTCTTTGGGACTCAGGGGGTGGGGGGGGGGCAGTATTGAGGAGCTTGGATAATAAGGTGCCCAGAGTAAACTGCCTGCTACTCAGGACCAAAAGCTAGAATTTGGATAGAAAACACTGATGTTTCTAAAACTGTTTGAATGATAAAGTCCAACCAGGAAGTGGGAAATCTGAGGTTTGTAGGTCAAATTGCACTTCCTAAGGCTTCCACTAGATGTCAACAGTCGTTAGAACATTGTGTCAGGCTTCTACTGTGATGTAGAGAGGTAGCTGCGTTCCTTTTCATTTCTAAAGACAAAGGAATTGTCCGGTTTAAATATTATTGAAGATTTATGTTAAAAACATCCTAAAGATTGAATCTAGACATCATTTGACATGTTTCTACAAACTGTAATATAAATAACTTTTTGTCAGAGCTAAGCGATCGCGCATTAAGCATTTGGATTACAGGGCTAAACGTGCGAACAAGAAGGAGGTATTTGGACATAAATGATGGACTTTATCAAACAAAACAAACATTTATTGTGGAACTGGGATTCCTGGGAGTGCATTCCGATCATCAAAGTTAAGTGAATATTTATAACGCTATTTCTGACACCTCTCCTTTGGAAAATGGCTGTATGTTTTTCCGTGGCTAGGTGCTGACCTAACAATCGCAAGGTGGGCATTCGCCGTAGAGGTTTTTTGAAATCTAACACAGTGGTTGCATTAAGGAGAAGTTTATCTATAATTCCATGCATAACACTTGTATCTTTTATCAATGTTTATTTCTGTAATTTGATGTGGCTCTCTGCACTTTCACCAGATGTTTGTTTGAGACAATGCATTTCTAAACATAACACACCAATTTCAAATAAGGTTTTTGGACATAAAGATTAACTTTATCAAACAACACACACATTTATTGCGTAACATGAAGTCCTGTGAGTGCCATCTGATGAAGGTCAAAGGTTAGTGATGAATTTAATCACTATTTCTGACTTTTGTGAGCCCTCTCATTGGCTGGAAAATGGCTGTATGGTTTTCTGTGACTAGGTGCATTTACAAGAAGTTTATCTTTAAAATGGTGTAAAATACTTGTATGTTTGAGGAATTTTAATTATGTGATTTCTGTTGTTTTGAATTTGGCGCCCTGCAGTTTCACTGGCTGTTGGCGAGATGGGACGCTACCGTCCCACATATCCCAGAGAAGTTAAAGGAGTTCCCACATGTGCTGAGCACTTTTCTGCTTTTCCTTCACTCTGCGGTCCAACTCATCCAAAACCATCTCACTTTGGTTGAGGTCGGGTGATTGTGGAGGCCAGGTCATCTGATGCAGCACTCCATCGAACTCCTTCTTGGTCAAATAGCCCTTACACAGCCTGGAGGTGTGTTGGGGCAGTGTGTTATTTCATCACTTTGATGTCTTCACTATTATTCTACAATGTAGAAAATAGTCAAATTAAAGAAAAACCCTGGAAAGAGTAGGTGTGTCCAAATTTTTGACTGGTACTGTATGTTGCATTCTCTCTTGCTCTGTTGTGGGTGCATGATGTGCCTCTTGTTAGCTGTCACTCAAATGGTGAAGTGCTGAAGCCATTGGTTAAACTTGAATTGCTAGGGGGCTGGCCCACGAGGGGGGAAATGTAGCGCAGCACAGCTTCCAGAAAAACAGTTGCTTTCAGACTAGGGATTTTGTGGCTAATTGAGGTAAGACAGTAATTCTTCTCATAGATTATGCATGTGTGAACTACACATTGACACATCCAGCCCAAAGCGGGATGTTTAAAAAATACGTAGTAGTCGCCAGAGTTCTGGAGAGCATGTCTTTAAAGGGTATAGACATGCTAGTGCAGTACTTCAGGAGCTACCTTTACAGCTCTCCTATTCATAGGGAATCTTTGGCAGTCGGGTGAGAATAGTCCCATTTCAAGTCAAACATGGACATCATTACTAGGGCGCCAATGAGGAAGGCTATGATCCACCTAGTAGCTTACATTTATTTCAAGCCAGCAATGTTCAAACAACCTCGCCACTGTTCTAACACACAATCTACCATTAAACCCCAGCAAAAAAACATCCCTTTGCACAATGTGAGAACGTAGAAGAAAGATCAGGATGTTGTTGCTTCATCAGTGAACTCTCCCTGTGCCTATTACTCTCTCCCCAGCTGAGCCCCCGGTTGGTTCCATTAACAAAGCGGTAATCATCTATAAATGAAGTGAACCGTGTGACTGGTTTGGAGTGGCTGTGTAAAAATAAATGTACTACTCTGAGAGCGTAGCTTCTGCTGCAGCTGCTTCTCCAACAACAGCAACATGTTGTTCCTCTGCATCTCAAATGGCACCCAATTCCTGTTATTAATGCACTACTTTTGACCAGAGCCCTGTCAAAAGTAGTGCACTATATAGGGGAATAGGGTGCCATTTGAGACGCAACCCTCATCTGCCGTAGTAAAGAAGGCTGACCGCACTCCCCGGGAGGGTAGGGTGGAGCCGCAGGAAGGAGGCCTCTTGGAAAGAGAGGAATAGAGGCTTCCGTACTGGAGATTTAGGTTGTCTTTAAACGCAGGTCTTGTTTGGTTGTGGTTATTTTTCCTGTAATGGCTGAGGTGAGGTTTAATGTTGGTAGAGATGATCCTAGACCAGTTTTAAGGAGAAGCCTCATCTCCAGCTCATTGTAATCTAGATCCAGACACAAACACACCACCATGCCCCTAGAATCCCATTCAACACCCAGAAAATGCAATCTGTAAGATTCAACTAAAATTATACAAACAGTCTAAAATGATCGATGGATCTGTGAGCACACTTGGGTGCTGCTAGCTAGATAACATTGAGTGAAGTCAGCGAGTAGCAGCAAACTTGAGGCGGTGAGAAAAGGAGGGGAAAGGCACAAGACCACAAAAGAGAAACAGAGCGAGGAGGGAACATTTGGGACACAACCAAAACAAACAAGAGTGCTCACTAGCACAAATGTTGCCTTTTTTCCAGAGACAGCTTAAAAGTGCTACCAGATGCGGAGAGAGGGAGAGAGCGAGCAACACAGAGAACGAGAGCGCGGGGGAGAAAGAGACTGAGAGAAAGAGAGAGAACCAAGTGAGAGGAGGAAAGGGAGAAAGAAAATTATAAGAGGGGGAAAAAGGTTGTCAGAGCTGGGAGCTGAGAGAGAGGGGGCTCAAGGGAAGAAAGACAGACAGCCTTGTATTTCATGGCGGTGCCCACACACACACAGCATTCATAAAACAAAGTGGGACGGAACCAATCCAATCAACCTCCTCACTCTACCTACAATACAGATCCAGGGATTTAAAAACATTTCGTCCCTGTCTATAGACAAAAAAATAAAGCCTTTGAATCTCTGTGGCTAGCCATAGAACATAGAAAAGACTGAATCCTTATTGCTTTGGGTCTCGCCGTACTCGCCATTTCCAAGACTGGTGAAGTCACGGCGCTGGCAAAAGCAAATGAAATCTCTCACCCTCTCTCCTAGCTCCTTGGCAAGGGCTCTCAGGAAGCTAGGGTTTTTTAATGCAGCAAAGTAAATCCAAACAAGGAGGGTTTACCCATTTTCTCCCTCCCACTCACTCTCTCTCTCACTTTTCTTTTTTCGTCTGCCAAACCCATCACAGAAGAGGAGGGGGCGTGATTTACATCACTCCCTCTCCCGTTCGGCAGGAGTGGGCGACATCACCCCTCTCTCCTGAGCGACACAGAGAAAAAGGGAGAGAGAGAGAGAGGCATCGCGTCTCTCCTTTTGAAGTGCTGTGGGGCTGCCATGCCATGGCGTTTGAAGCCTGCTTGAGATCTCTTCTCCCATTGAACTGGCAGAGCTGCCAACTCACAATCCCCCTTCACCTCTTTCTCCTCCCCAACGCTAAACCCTGCAGACTGTCACAGCAAACCTCAAATCCCGCAGCAAATTACTCCAGACAAGTGGGTGAGCCCCCAGTTGGCCCTAATGAGATGAGAGGTGCAGCTCTGGTTGATCTGACACACCTCAGTATAGACACCTCGGCTGTCAGAACCCAAGAGATAATGTGGGCTTATACTGAGGGTAGATGGATAGATGATGGGACTATGTTAGAGGTCGAAACAGACAAAGGCAGGCAGGATACAGAATTTGAAGTTCAAATTGACTTAAAAATGAAAAACGTATATAGACTTATGGACCACAGTTTCCAAGTATTCTGAAAACTGTATGTTCCTCGAAGTGCCTAGAATTTGTATTGTTCTCAGCCTTTTTCTTCTGATTTGTATGGCATCTGATTGCCAATATATTTATATAGAAAGCTGAATGGATAGAAAACAAACAAACATCGAGCCTTAACATGAAATTAGTCCACAATGTATCATTTAATTTTGCTATCACAGACTGCAATATGTTCCGGGATTCTTCCGATGGCATTGAGGAGTACACTACATCACTCACTGGCTTTATCAATAAGTGTACCCACAGTGACTGTATGTACATACCCCAACCAGAAGCCATGGATTACAGGCAACATTCGCACTGAGCTAAAGGGTAGAGCTGCCGCTTTCAAGGAGCGGGACTCTAACCCGGAAACTTATAAGAAATCCCGCTATGCCCTCCAACGAACCATAAAACAGGCAGACAATACAGGACTAAGATCGACTCGTACTGCACCGGCTCCGACGCTCGCGGATGTGGCAGGGCTTGCAAACTATTACAGACTACAAAGGGAAGCAGAGCTGAGAGAGCTGCCCAGTGACACGAGTCTACCAGACGTGCTAAATAACTTCTATGCTCGCTTCGAGGCATGTAACACTGAGTCTGTAATACCCACATGTTTCATCCCAGAAACCCTAGACCCACTCCAATTTGCATACTGCAGATCTACAGATGATGCAATCTCTGTTACACTGCCCTTTCACACCTGGACAAAAGGATCACCTATGTGAGAATGCTATTAATTGACTACAGCTTAGCGTTCAACACCATAGTGCCCTCAAAGTTCATCACTAAGCTAAGGACCCTGGGACTAAACACCTCCCTGCAACTGGATCCTGGACTTCCTGATGGGCCGTCCCCAGGTGGTAAGGGTAGGTAACAACACATCCACCACGCTGATCCTTAACACGGGGGTCCCTTAGGGGTGCCTGCTCAGTCACCTCCTGTACTCCCTGTTCACTCATGACTGCATGGCCAGACACGACTCCAACACCATCATTAAGTTTGCTGTTGACACAACAGCAACAGCACTGATCTCAGACAACGATGAGACAGCCTATAAGGAGGTGGTCAGAGACCTGACCGTGTGGTGCAAGGACAACAACCTCTCCCTTAACGTGATCAAGACAAAGGAGATGATTGTGGACAAAAGGAAAAGGAGGACCGAGCACGCCCCCATTATCATCGAAGGGGCTGTAGTGGAGCAGGTTGAGAGCTTCAAATTCCTTGGTGTCCACTTCACCTACAAGCTATCATGGTCCAAACACACCAAGACAGTCGTGAAGAGGGCACGACAAAACCTATTCCCCCTCAGGAGACTGAAAGGTTTGTCATGGGTCCTCAGATCCTCAAAAAGTTCTACAGCTGCACCATCGAGAGCATCCTGACGGGTTGCATCACTGCCTGGTATGGCAACTGCTCTGCCTCCGACCGCAAGGAACTACAGAGGGTAGTGCGTACGGCCCAGTACATCACCAGGGCCAAGTTTCCAGCCATCCAGGGTCTCCGTACCAGGCAGGGGCAGAGGAGAGAGCTAAAAATGGCCAAAGACTCCAGTCACCCTAGTCATAGACTGTTCTCTCTGCTACCACACGGCAAGCGGTACCGGAGCACCAAGTCTATGTTCAAGAGGCTTCTGAACAGCTTCTACCCCCAAGCCATGAGACTCCTGAACAGCTAATAAAATGGCTACCCAGACAATTTGCATTGCTCCCCCCCTTCTACACTGCTGCTACTCTATGTTAGTATCTATGCACAGTCACTTTAATAACTCTACCTACATGTACATATTACCTCAATTGCCTCAACACTGGTACCCGTACCCCCTGTATATAGCCCCGCTATTGTTATTTACTGCTGCTCTTAATTATTTGTTATTCTTATCTCTTACTTTTTTGGGGGTATTGTCTTAAAACGGCATTGTTGGTTCAGGGCTTGTAAGTAAGCATTTCACTGTAAGGCCTACCTACACCTGTTGTATTTGGCGCAAGTGACAAATAAAATTGGATTTGATTTGAATGAAAATGTTGACAAACTTCAGCCCAGTAATATCTATTGGCACCGCCTGCAAAGCCACATTGGAATAGTTTCCTGCAGCCGTGGAGAAAAGCCTGGCTTGTTTGTCATACTCTGGCTACAGAGCCCCTCGGTAGGACAGCAGCCACCTCTGTTGCTATGCCAAATCTTTTCAGCCCATTCTTTTGAAGTTAATCTAAAACAAGGATTCTGTCAAAGTCCCCGTGGACAACATGTCCACATTGATCAAAACATGGCGTATACACTGGAGAAAGAAGTCATTGTTGGAACCAAGGGCATTTTCTTTTTCTCATTGAAGACAATTTTTTTCAAAAACATTGAGTCGGGGACGTTGCATAGTACCACTCGTAAACAGACTGAAGAAATGTGGATAGCTGTTACAATAAAAGATGTTGACACTTATGTTGCAGATTCTCAGGTGGTGAATGCTCTCTGGTTGTTCAATTTTAAGATATTGAAGATCTTCACCACTACTATGCACTGAGTATACAAAATATTAAGAACACCTGCTCTTTCCTTGACATAGCTTTCACCTGGTCAGTCTATGATACCTTATTGGTCTGTTAAATCCACTTCAATCAGTGTAGATGAGGAATCAGGTTAAATAAGGTTTTTTAAGCCTTGAGACAATTGAGACATGGATTGTGTATGCGTGCCATTCAGAGGGTTAATGGACAAGACTGTAAGTGCCTTTGAATGGGGTATGGTAGTAGTTGTCAGGTACACCAGTTTGTGTCAAGAACTGCAACACTGCTGGGTTTTTCATGCTCAACAGCTTCCTGTGTGTATCAAGAATGGTCCACCACCCAAAGGTCATCTAGCCAAATTGACACAACTGTGGTAAGCATTGGAGTCAACATGGGCCAGCATCCCTGTGGAAAACTTTCGACACCTTGCCTTGTAGAGTCCATTCTCCCTACTAATTGAGGCTGTTCGAGGGCAAAAGGGGGGGGGGGGACAACACAATATTAGGAAGGTGTTCCTAATGCTTGGTATAATCAGTGTATATATCCATGGAGCCACAAAGGGGCAGTAAAATGAGTCACACGTTGAAAAACCCTGTATGGACTCGGTCTAGAAACAACCCCTAGTGCCTAGCCAACCCTAGACACTTGTGGAGATATGAGATGTTTTGATATGTGTCAGGAATAGCTCAACCTTGCTCTGATAGGCTATAGGTTGAATTTTCACCATATTGTTTAAACGTATGAAATCAAGTGTCTCATAGTGGGTAGGGGCTAGGGGTTGTTCCTGGATAGGTCCCTAGTCTCAGACTCCAGTCTCCAATCCCTTATGGTACCGCGGTGACAGACTGGATTGGACTGGTCCTAAGAGAGGAGTGCCCCCTACTGGCCAACAACCATCACCATTCCCAGAGTTTAACTGGCCTTGCCCTGTCTAGCTCCCCTATCCACTAACCGTCCATATGTTATCAAGTTATTATAACACTAGTTATAGAACACTGAAACACTACCAGCTATTTGCAGTACTCTATAACATTAGTGTTTAAAATATGTGGTCATACACACTTCATAACTAGTTTGATGACTCGTTAAATCTAAACTATATAGTCATTAAATATCTAGTCTTGATTAAATACGTAGTCTTCTGTTAGGCTGGTCATGTCGGTTTAGAGGGTGTTCACTTACTCATCGTCTGGTGTTAGCTGCACTGGTTCGTTAGTGAACTGGGTGTCAAAGTTCTCCAGGCCATAGTCATCTGCGATCTGTGGCTTGAAGGGCGGGGCCATCTGTTTCTTCTCCAGCTGCATGGGGAGACGAGCACAACAACTTTAATGGAAAATTGGAGGATAACAGCAGACAATATTACCACTCCTATTTGCCACATCTTCAATTTAAGCCTACTAGAAAGTGTGTGCCCTCAGGCCTTGAGGGAAGCAAAAGTCATTCCGCTACTGAAGAACAGTAAAGCCCCCCTTTATTGGCTCAAACAGCCGACCAATCAGCCTGTTACCAACCCTTAGTAAACTTTTGGAAAAAATGGTGTTTGACCAGATACAATGCTATTTTACAGTAAACAAATTGACAACAGACTTTCAGCATGCTTATAGGGAAGGACATTCAACAAGCCCAGCACACAAATGACTGATGATTGGCTGAGAGAAACTGATGATTACAATATTGGGAGCTGTTTTGTTAACCTTCAGTGCGCTTTTGACATTATCGATCATAGTCTGCTGCTGGAAAATCTTATGTGTTATGGATTTTACACCCCCTGCTATATTGTGGATAAAGAGTTACCTGTCTAACAGAAGACAGAGGGTGTTCTTTAATGGAAGCCTGTCTAACATAATCCAGGTAGAATCAGGAATTCCCCAGGGCAGCTGTCTAGGCCCCTTACTTTTAAAAAGCTTTACTAACAACATGAGTAAAGCCAGTGTGTCTATGTATGCAGATGACTTAACACTATACATATCAGCTACTACAGTGACTGAATTGACTGCAACACTTAAAGAGCTGCAGTTATTTTCAGAATGTGTGGCAAGGAACAAGTTAGTCCTAAATATTTCAAAAACTAAAAGCATTGTATTTGGGACAAACCCTAAACCTCAACTAAATCTTGAAATGAATAATGTGGAAATTGAGCAAGTTGAGGTGACAAAATTGCTTGGAGTAACCCAAACTTTCATGGTCAAAACATGTCGATTCAAAAGTAGCTAAGATGGCAAAAAGTCTGTCCAAAATAAAGCGCTGCTCTGCGTTCTTAACACCATCAACAAGGCAGGTCCTAGAGGCTGTAGGTTTGTTGCACCTGGACTACTGTTCAGTCGTGTGGTCAGGTACCACAAAGAGGGACTTAGGAAAATTACAATTGGCTCAGAACAGGGCAGCACGGCTGGCCCTTAAATGTACATAGAGAGCAAACATTAATTATATGCATGTCAATCTCTCATGGCTCAAAGTGGAGGAGAGATAGACTTCATCACTACTTGTTTTCGTAAGAAGTATTGACAAGCTGAGTGCACCACGCTGTCTGTTTAAATTACTGGCACACAGCTCGGACACCCATGCATACCCCACAAGACATGCCACCAGATGTCTCTTCACAATCCCCAAGTCCAGAACAGACTATAGGAGGCGCACATTACTACATAAAGTCATGACTACATGGAACTCTATTCCACACAGGTAACTGAAGCAAGCAGTAGAATCAGATTTTAAAAACAGATAAAAATGCACCTTACGGAACAGCAGGGACTGTGAAGAGACACACATTGTTTTATCTTTTGTTTTATGTGTCATGTGTCTTAATGTGTTTGGACCCCAGGAAGAGTAGCTGCTGCCCTAATAAAATACAAACAACACTGTCATTAGTGCACACCGTAGAAAAACATTTTGCAACGGACGACTAAAACGAGCATTTCTAGAAAGTACAAGGTTCAGGTAGTCCCTCCATGTTTCAGTCCGTTTTCTGTTTTCGGAGTCTGGTAAATATTACCTGGTCCATGCTAGCCTGGTCCAGATTGTCACAGAATAGCAATTACGTATTTGAAAGGAAACAAATACTTATGTGACCCAGGTGTGACATGCACACGTTATCTTTGTAAATGTTGCACTGTACGTCTGTTTATTGGCTTTGTTGAATATACAGTATCAGTCAAAGCTTTGGACAGCTAACCATTCCAGGGTGTTTCCTTTATTTGTACATTGTAGAATATTAGTGAAGACATCAAAACTGTGAAATAACACACATGGAATCATGTAGTAGCCAAAACAGTGTTAAACAAATCAAAATATATGTTATATTTGAGATTCTTCAAAGTAGCCACTCTTTGCCTTGAAGACAGCTTTACACACTCTTGGCATTCTCTCAACCAGCTTCATGAGGTAGTCACCTGGAATGCATTTCAATTAACAGGTGTGCCTTCTTAAAAGTACATTTGTGTAATTTCTGTCCTTCTTAAGGTGTTTGAGCCAATCAGTTGTGTTGTGACAAGGTAGGGGTGGTATACAGAACATATCCTTATTTGGTAAAATAACACGTCCATATTATGGCAATAACAGCTCAAATAAGCAAAGAGAGACAGTCCATCATTACTTTAAAACGTGAAGGTCAGTCAATGCGGAAGATTAAGAACTTTTAAAGTTTCTTCAAGTGCAGTTGCAAAAACCATCAAGCTCTCTGATGAAACTGGCTCTCATGAGGACCGCAACAGGAAAGGAAGACCCAGAGTTACCTCTGCCGCAGAGGATAAGTTAGTTACCAGCCTCAGAAACAACCTCAGATTGAAGCCCAAATAAATGCTTCCCAGAGTTCAAGTAACAGACACACCTCAACATTGGGGCGGCAGGGTAGCCTAGTGGTTAGAGCGTTGGACTAGTAACCGAAAGGTTGCAAGTTCAAATCCCGAGCTGACAAGGAACAAATCTGTTGTTCTGCCCCTGAACAGGCAGTTAACCCACTGTTCCTAGGCAGTCACTGAAAATAAGAATTTGTTCTTAACTGACTTGCCTAGTTAAATAAAGGTTAAAAAAATCAACTGTTCAGAGGAGACTGCATGAATCAGAAACCTCTACTAAAGGACACCAATAAGAAGAAGAATTGCTTGGGTCAAGAAACACGAGCAATGGACATTAGACCGGTGGAAATCTGTCCTTGGGTCTGATGAGTACAAATTTTGGATTTTTGGGTCCAACCGCTGTGTCTTTGTGAGACGCAGAGTAGGTGAACGGATGATCTCCGCATGTGTGGTTCCCACCGTGAAGCATGGAGTAGAAGGTGTGATGGTGCTTTGCTGGTGACACCGTCTGTGATTTATTTAGAATTCAAGGCACACTTAACCAGCATAGTTGGACTATCATTTGTTTTTCAACAGGATAATTACCCAAAACACACCTCCAGGCTGTGTAAGGGATATATGACCAAGGAGAGTGATGGAGTGCTGCATCAGATGACCTGGCCTCCACAATCACCCGACCTCAACCCAATTGAGATGGTTTGGGATGAGTTGGACCGCTGAGTGAAAGAAAAGCAGCCAACAAATGCTCAGGATTTATGTGGGAACTCCAAGACTGTTGGAAAAGCATTCGCTGCTTGAGAGAATGCCAAGAGTGTGCAAAGCTGTCATCAAGGCAAAGGGTGGCTACTTTGAAGTATATAAAATATATTTTGATTTGTTTTAACACTTTTTTGGTTATTTCATGATTCCATGTGTTATTTCATAGTTTTGACGTCTTCACTATTATTCTACAATGTAGAAAATTGTTTTTTTTAATAAAGAAAAACCCTTGAATGAGTAGGTGTGTCAACTTTTGACTGATACTGTATATCATATGAATTAAATAAAGAAAAAGAGAGAAAAGCAGGAGAGTAAAAAATATGATGGTGCAAGGAAGGGTGAGCCTATCAATATTGTTAGTGGGTGATTCACTGGGCCCTGCAGAGTGAGTAAGGGTTCACATGTGGTTCGTTTCCATGGTTTTCCAGTCCTTCTCAGTCATGCAATAGTCAAATGAGGACCTTACATTGTTCAAAAAAACATTGTCTTTGTGTTTTATACACTCCCCTCCATATGTATTTGGACAGTGAAGCTTGACATTTTTATTTGGCTCTATACTCCATCCAGCATTTTGGATTTGAGATCAAATGTTTCATTTCAGGCGACAGTAGGCTACAGAATGTCCACTTTTATTTGAGGGTATTTTCATACATATCTGTTTTAATGTTTAGAAATGAAAGCACTTTATGTACAGTTGAAGTCGGAGGTTTACATACACCTTAGCCAAATACATTTAATCCTAGTAAAAATTCCCTGTCTTAGGTTAGTTAGGATCACCACTTTATTTAAAAAAATGTGAAATGTCAGAATAATAGTAGAGTGATTTATCACATTCCCAGTGAGTCAGAAGTTTAAATACACTCAATTAGTATTTGGTAGCATTGCCTTTAAATTGTTTAACTTGGGTCAAAAATGTTGGGTAGCCTTCCACAAGCTTCCCACAATAGGTTGGGTGAATTTTAGGCCATTCCTCCTGACAGAGCTGGTGTAACTCGCACACTCTTTTTCAGTCCGGCCCACACATTTTCTATAGGATTGAGTTCAGGGCTTTGAGATGGCCACTCCAATACCTTGACTTTCTTGTCCTTAAGCCATTTTGCCACAACTTTGGAAGTATGCTTGGGGTCATTGTCCATTTGGAAGACCCACTTGTGACCAAGCTTTAACTTCCTGACTGATGTCTTGAGATGTTGTTTCAATATATGCACATCATTTTCCAACCTCATGAAGCCATTTATGTTGTGAAGTGCACCAGTCCCTCCTGCATCAAAGCACCCCCACAACAAGATGCTGCCACCGTCGTGCTTCACGGTTGGGATGGTGTTCATCGGCTTGCAAGCCTCCCCCTTTTTCCTCCAAACATAACGATGGTCATTATGGCCAAACAGTTCTTTTTTTGTTTCATCAGACCAGAGGACATTCCTCCCAAAAATCCGATCTTTTTCCCCATGTGCAGTTGCAAACCGTAGTCTGGCTTTTTTAATGGCGGTTTTGGAGCAGTGGCTTCTGCCTTCTTCCTTGCTGAGCGGTCTTTCAGGTTATGTCGATATAGGACTAATTTTACTGTGGATATAGATACTTTTGTATCGGTTTCCTCCAGCATCTTCACAAGGTCCTTTGCTGTTCTTCTGGGATTGATTTGCACTTTTTGCACCAAAGTACGTTCATCTCTAGGAGACAGAACATGTCTCCTTCCTGAGTGGTATGACAGCTGCGTGGTTCCATGGTGTTTATACTTGGTCCTGCCGTACATACTTACATGTACGCTATGGTCACAAAACGCAAGCTTCCTAATTGTCCCTAGAATTTCTAAGCAAACTTTTTTCATTCCATTTTTATGGAATGACCTGCCTACCCATGTGAGAGACACAGACTCCGTCTCAACCTTTAAGTCTTTATTGAAGACTCATCTCATCTGTAGGTCCTATGATTGAGTGTAGTCTGGCCCAGGAGTGTGAAGGTGAATGGAAAGGCACTGGAGCAACGACCTGCCCTTGCTGTCTCTGCCTGGCCGCTTCCCCTCTCTCCACTGGGATTCTCTGCCTCTAACCCTATTACAGGGGCTGAGTCACTGGCCTACTGATGCTCTTCCATGCCGTCCCTAGGAGGGGTGCGTCACTGATGTGATCTACCCGTCCGGGTTTGTGCCCCCGCCCTCTTTGTGGGCTGTACTCGGCCTCGTCTCAGGATGGTAAGTTCGTGGTTGAAGATATCCCTCTATTGGCGTGGGGGCTGTGCTTTGGCAAAGTGGGTGGGTTAAAATCCTGCCTGTTTGGCCCTGTCCGGGGGTATCATCGGGTGGGGCCACAATGTCTCCTGACCCACCCTGTCTCAGCCTCCAGTATTTATGATGCAGTAGTTTATGTGTCGGGGGGCTAGGGGTAGTCTGTAGTATCTGGAGTATTTCTCCTGTCTTATCCGGTGTCTTATCCCGTGCCTATGGGATCACATACATCAAACCTTGAAATACATAGCCTATATATTTACATAGACCCAATTCAATGAAGAATGACCATGGTAATTTGTTGTATAACTTACTTCAGGAATATGAGCCCGTCATGGACAGAAAAGGTGAAGAATTTACTCTGCAATGGTTATGAAAATAAATAGGTAATAGATTCCTGTGTCTTATTTTAGATTCCAAAAATAATACACACTTGATTTTCACTATTCTCACTAACAGCAAATGGCTGCATCCTATCTGCCATTTGCACAAAATAGTTAAGCCTTATTTCAATACAATGCTTCAAGCACTAGAAGATGTGTGTATGCATGGTCTAAAGTTTGCGTGGAGGAAAGGACAGTTCAGTTTTTTATAAATGACAACTTGTACACGCACATTTTGGGGTATATTTTGTACGTACGCATGGTTCATAAATGAGCCTCTCCTACTCAGAGGAAGTGGCCCAGGAGCCGGAGGGAACTTGAAAGGGGAGCTGGAGCCAAGGATGAGCGGGGTAACCAAACACCCTTAGATCACATCACCATCTGACGTTGCCTGTGTGCGTGATGGCCGAGAGAGTAAGAGAGAGAGTGTGTGTGCGTGCGACTGTGTGTCTGTGACAGAAAGTGCGTGCCTGTATGTGTTTGAGAGCGAGTGTGTGATACGGCAGCAGGGAGGACTCCAGAGGGGTGAGGAGATGATGATGATTACTAATTACAGCCAATCGACAGCAGGGGCCCGGCAAGGAGCTCTCACTGTCACATTCTCTCTCATACACACACTCAAATGAACACACACAACTCATTTTTCACATCAATGCGTAGTTCCCTCAGTTTTCTCCCTCTGAAATCTTTAGTCAGTCTCTTGTTGAGTCATCTGACAAGTTATCGGGGCTGTTTAAACAGTTAAACTACAAGAAGGGGGGGCTTTCTAAACAAAACAAAAAGGGTTCTTTCAAAACAGAGGGTACTGTAAGAACAGATAAGGGGAGTGCTCATAGATATCTAATTTATCAACTACATAAAATCTTATAGGAAAGGCCGGAGCCTGTTTTTTTATTTTTTTTATTTAACCTTTCTTTAAGGCCAGTTGAGAACAAGTTCTCATTTACAACTGCAACCTGTCCAAGATAAAGCAAAGCAGTGCGACACAAACAACACAGAGTTACACATGGAATAAACAAACGTACAGTCAATAACTCAATAGAAAAGTCTATATACAGTTTTTGCAAATGAGGTAAGATTAGGGAGGTAAGGCAATAAATTGGCCGTAGTGGCGAAGTAATTACAATTTAGCAATGAAACAATGGAGTGATAGATGTGCAGAAGATGAATGTGCAAGTAGAGATACTGGGGTGCAAAGGAGCAAAAAATAATAATAATAACAATATGGGGATGAGGTAGTTGGGTGGGCTATTTACAGGTGGCCTATGTATAGGTGCAATGATCTGTAAGCTGCTCTGATTAAAAAAAAAATGTTTTAACCTTTATTTAACCAGGTTCTCATTTACAACTACGACCTGGCCAAGATAAAGCATAGCAGTGTGAACAAACAACACAGAGTTACAAATGGAGTAAACAAATAAACAAGTCAATAACACAGTAGAAAAAAAGAAAAAAAAAGAGTCTATACACATTGTGTGCAAAAGGCATAAGGAGGTAGGTGAATAATTACAATTTAGCAGATTGACACTGGAGTGATAAATGATCAGGTCATGTGCAGGTAGAGATACTGGTGTGCAAAAGAGCAGAAAAGTAAATAAATAAAAACTGTTTGGGGATGAGGTAGATAAATTGGGTGGGCTATTTCCCGATGGACTATGTACAGCTGCAGCGATCAGTTAGCTGCTCAGATAGCAGATGTTTAAAATTGGTGAGGGAGGTAAAAGTCTCCAACTTCAGCGATTTTTGAAATACACCTGCTGGCGAAGAATATGTAGCGAGGGCCAGCCGACTAGAGCATACAGGTCGCAGTGGTGGGTGGTATAAGGTGCTTTAGTAACAAAATGGATGGCACTGTGATAAACTGCATCCAGTCTGCTGATTAGAGTATTGGAAGCTATTTTGTAGATGACATCACCGAAGTTGAGGATTGGTATGATAGCCATTTTTTCTAGGGTAAGTTTGGCGGCATAAGTGAAGGAAGCTGACTCTAAAATTGATTTTAGATTGGAGATGTTTGATATGAGTCTGGAAGGAGAGTTTACCGTCTAGCCAGACACCTAGGTACCGGGAACCATCCAAGGTGGTGATGATAGTCGGGCGTGTGGGTGCAGGCAGCGAACGGTTGGAAAGCATGCATTTAGTTTTACTAGCGTTTAAGAGCAGTTGTAGGCCACGGAAGGAGTGTTGTATGGCATTGAAGCTCGTTTGGAAGTTAGATAGCACAGTGTCCAAGGAAGGGCCAGAAGTATACAGAATGGTGTCGTCTGCGTAGAGGTGGATCAGAGAATCACCCGCAGCAAGAGCAACATCATTGATATATACAGAGAAAAGTTGGCCCGAGAACTGAACCCTGTGGCACCCCCATAAACTGCCAGAGGTCCGGACAACAGGCCCTCCGATTTGACACACTGAACTCTGTCTGAGAAGTAGTTGATGAACCAGGCAGGGCAGTCACTTGAGAAACCGAGGCTACTGAGTCTGCCGATGAGAGTGTGGTGATTGACAGAGTCGAAATACGGCTGCACATTATTGTCTTTTATCAATGGCGGTTATGATATCGTTTAGGACCTTGAGCGTGGCTGAGGTGCACCCGTGACCAGCTCGGAAACCAGATTGCATAGCGGAGAAGGTACGGTGGGATTCGAAATGGTCGATGATTTGTTTGTTAACTTGGCTATCGAAGACCTTAGAAAGGCAGGGTAGGATAGATATAGGTCTGTAACAGTGTGGGTCAGTGTCATCCCCTTTGAAGAGGGGGATGACCGCGGAAGCTTTCCAATCTTTGGGGATCTCAGACGATATGAAAGAGGTTGAACAGGCTAGTAATAGGGGTTGCAACAATTGCGGCAGATCATTTTGTCTAGCCCAGCTGATTTGTAGGGGTACAGATTTTGCATCTCTTTCAGAACATCAGCTATCTGGATTTGGGTGAAGGAGAAATTGGGAGGCTTGGGCAAGTTGCTGTGGGGGGTGCAGAGATGTTGACCGGGGTAAGGGTAGCCAGGTGGAAAGCATGGCCAGCCATAGAACAATGCTTATTGAAATTCTCAATTATCGTGGATTTATTGGTGGTGGCAGGGTTTCCTAGCCTCAGTGCAGTGGGCAGCTGGGAGGAGGTGCTCTTATTCTCCATGGACTTTACAGTGTCCCAGAACTTTTGGGAATTTGTGCTACAGGATGCAAATTGTGTTTGAAAAAGCTCGCCTTTGCTTTCCTAACCGCCTGTGTATATTGGTTCCTAAGTTGCATATCTCAGGGGCTATTAAATGCCAATTCAGTATGCCACAGGATATTTTTGTGCTGGTCTCTGGCAGTCAGGTCTGGAGTGAACCAAGGGCTATATTTTTTATTTAACCTTTAACTAGGGAAGTCCGTTAAGAACAAATTCTTATTTACAATGACGGCCTAGGAACAGTGGGTTAACTGCCTTGTTCAGGGGCAGAACGACAGATTTTTACCTTGTCAGCTCGGGGATTCGATCTAGCAACCTTTCGTTACTGGCCCAACGCTCTAACCACTAGGCTACCTGCCACCCAATTTCTGTTCCTAGCTCTACATTTTTTGAACGGGGCATGCTAATTTAAGATGGTGAGGAAAGCACTTTTATAGAATAACCAGGCATCCTCTACTGACGGAATGATTCAATATCCTTCCAGGATACCCGGGCCAGATCGATTAGAAAGGCCTGCTCGCTGAAGTGTTTTAGGGAGAGTTTGATAGTGATGAGGTGTAGTCGTTTGACCGCAGACCCATTACGGACGCAGGCAGTGATCGCCGAGATCCTGGTTGACGACAGCAGAGGTGTATTTGGAGGGCAGGTTGGTAAGGATGATATCTATGAGGGTGCCCGTGTTTACAGATTTGGGGTTGTACCTGGTAGGTTCATTGATCATTTGTGTGAGACTGAGGGCATCTCGCTTAGCTTATAGGATGGCTGGGGTGTTAAGCATGTCCCCGTTTAGGTCACCTAACATTACGAGTTCTGAAGATAGATGGGGGGGAATCAATTCACATATGATGTCCAGGGCACAGCTGGGGGCTGAAGGTGGTCTGTAGCAAGCGGCAACAGTGAGAGACTTGTTTCTGGAAATGTGGATTTTTAAAAGTAGAAGCTCGAATTATTTGGGCACAGCATGACAGAACTACGCAGGTTATCTCTACAGTAGATTGGAACTCCGCCCTCTTTGGCAGTTCTATCTTGTAGGAAAATGTTATAGTTAGGGGTGGAAATTTCAGGATTTTTGGTGGCCTTCCTAAGTCAGGATTTAAAGACGGCTAGGACATCCGGGTTGGCAGAGTGTGCTAAAGCAGTGAATAAAACAAATTTAGGGAGGAGGCTTATAATGTTAACATGCATGAAACCAAGGCTTTTACAGTTACAGAAGTCAACAAATGAGAGCGCCTGGAGAATGGGAGTGGAGCTAGGCGCTGCAGGGCCTTGATTAACCTGTACATCACCAGAGGAACAGAGGAGGAGTAGGATAAGGCCTAAAGGCTATAAGAACTGGTCGTCTAGTGATTTCAGAACAGAGAGTAAAAGGCAAGGCATAATGTACAAAAAGGGTATGGTAGGATGTGAATACAGTAGAGGTAAACCGAGGCATTGAGTGACGATGAGAGAGGTTTTGTCTCTAGAGACATCATTTAAGCCAGTTGAGGTCACCGCATGTGTTGGAGGTGGAACAAAAGGGCTAGCTGAGGCATATTGAGCAGGGCTCGAGGCTCGACAGTGAAATAAGACAATAATCAGTAACCAAAACAGCAATGAACAAGGCATATTGACCTAAGGGAGAGGCATGCGTAGCCAAGTGATCATACGGTCCAGTGAGTAGCTCGGCGAGCTGGAGACATGGCAATTCATACAGCTAGCGGGCCGGGGAAAGCAGGCTAGCAGGAGTGCCTTAAGAGTCGCGACGGAAGAGTCTGTTGAAGCCCCCTCGGACGGTTATGTCGGCAGACCAGTCGTGATGGATCGGCGGTGCTCCGTGTAGGCAGTAAAAGGGTCCAGGCCAATTGGCAAAATAGGTATTGTAGCCCAAGAAAGTGACTGATGGAGCTCTTCAACTAGCCGGGAGGTGGGCCTAGCTCGGGGCTAGCTCCAGGCTAACTGGTGCTTGCGTCGAGACAGAGACGTTAGCCAGGAGAAGCCACTCAAATAGCAGCTAGCTAGCTGTGATGATCCAGGTGAAAAGGTTCAGAGCTTGCGGTAGGAATCCAGAGATGTGGTAGAGAAAAATCAGCCTGATATGCTCTGGGTTGAGTCGCGCTGTGCAGACTGGCAGGAGTTGTCCGGGCTGAGGTTAGCTGATGACCACTAGCAATGGCTAGCTGACTACTAGCTAGTTAGCTGGCTAACTTCTTATGGGGGTTCCAGTTCTAAAGTATAGAAAATATCAGATCTATATAACATCGGGTGAAGCGGGTTGCTGTAGAGTATGTTGAAATTGAGGTTAAAAATATATACAAAATATATACACGGGACACGACAAGACAAAGTCATCTGACTGCTATGCCATCTTGGATACAATGTGTTGTGATTCATATTAATATGCTTAAACAACAGTAGTCAAAGTGCTGCTCAGAGCCCGGGAGTTTTGTCTGGGCCAGAGACTGCTAGGTTTCTGTTGGAAGGACGTTGCGTCGTGTACGAATTCCACACCTTCAATGGTCAACCGCCACTGAGACATGCCATCAAAGCTTCATCAAGCCTTTTAACATGGAGGTTTCACGGGGGCTGGGGGGAGAATATCAGTGGTCAAATTCACAAGATTTTTCCTTTGCTGTCTGCACTGCACCACGTGTCATGGCAAGGCACGTTACTGATATTTAGACATATTTTTTTCCTTCTCACTTTTATGGTGGGACCCACACCCAATTTCCCCAAAAGCAGCATCTCGGTTGCATCCTTTTATCAAGGGCCCATATGCCCTATTTTTTTGCTAGTGCCCTATCGGCCCTGGTTAAAAGTAGTGCACTATGTAGTGAATATGGTGACATTTGGGACGCAGATTATGCTGTTTATTCATATATGAGTAGGAGTGTGCCTCACGGTATTAACACAATTTATTTTCATTGCATGCTTGACAAATCTGATATTTTAAGCTATTTTGAGATTATAACCTGCTCAGAAAAATAAAGCGAACACTAAAATAACACATCCTAGATCCGAATGAATGAAATATTCTTATTAAATACTTTTTTCCTTACATAGTTGAATGTGCTGACAACAAAATTACACAAAAATGATCAATGGAAATCAAATTTATCAACCCATGGAGGTCTGGATTTGGAGTCACACTCAAAATTAAAGTGGAAAACCACACTACAGGCTGATGTAATGCCCTTAAAACAAGTCAAAATGAGGTTCAGTAGTGTGTGTGGCCTCCACGTGCCTGTATGACCTCCCTACAACGCCTGGGCATGCTCCTGATGAGGTGGCGGATGGTCTCCTGAGGGATCTCCTCCCAGACCTGGACTAAAGCATCTGCCAACTCCTGGACAGTCTGTGGTGCAACATGGCGTTGGTGGATGGAGCGAGACATGATGTCCCAGATGTGATAAATTGGATTCAGGTCTGGGCAACGGGCGGGCCAGTCAATAGCATCAATGCCTTCCTCATTAGGAGGAACCCAGGGCCAACCGCACTAGCATATGGTCTCACAAGGGGTCTGAGGATCTCATCTCGGTAATTAATGGCAGTCAGGCTACCTCTGGCGAGCACATGGAGGGCTGTGCGGCCCCCCCGAAGAAATGCCACCCCACCGCCAAACCGGTCATGCTGGAGGATTTTGCAGGCAGCAGAACGTTCTCCACGGCATCTCCAGACTGTCACGTCTGTCACATGTGCTCAGTGTGAACCTGCTTTCATCTGTGAAGAGCATGTACTGGATGAGCTGTACTACCTGAGCCACTTGTGTGGGTTGTAGACTCAGTCTCATGCTACCACTAGAGTGAAAGCACCGCCAGCATTCAAAAGTGACCAAAACATCAGCCAGGAAGCATAGGAACTGAGAAGTGGTCTGTGGTCACCACCTGCAGAACCACTCCTTTATTGGGGGTGTCTTGCTAATTGCTTATAATTTCCACCTGTTGTCTATTCCATTTGCACAACAGCATGTGAAATGTATTGTCAATCAGTGTTGCTTCCTAAGTGGACAGTTTGATTTCACAGAAGTGTGATTGACTTGGAGTTACATTGTGTTGTTTAAGTGTTCCCTTTATTTTTTTGAGCAGTGTATATTTAAGCAATAAGGCCCACAATGCAGAGTGCCTGGATACAGCCCTTATACAGCCCCGCGATATACCACAACCCCCCCAAAGTACCTTATTGCTATTATAAACTGGTTACCAAAGCAATTAAAGCAGTAAAAATTGTATGTTTTGTCATACCTGTGGAATACGGACTGATATACTACGGCTTTCATCCAATCAGCATTCAGGGCTCCGAGTTTATAATAAAGGACAGGATATGTTTGGTATTTTAGAACTTACAGTTATGGTTTCTTACACTGACAGTAGTCTAAGAGACTTATCCACGGCTTTGTATCTTTGAAATCATTCCTTTTGGCAATGTTTTTTCTATCCTAGGCTATAGCCTATTTAGTGAACCGAAATCAAGTCAGGGTATTTATCTCTGTCTGCTCTTCTATGTCTATACGAGTTATCCAATCACTGCCTGTCGGTAATAATTCTGCATTGGATTTCCGAAAGATTTTCCACTGTTACTCTGGTAAGAGGATGTGGAGCAGCGCTATTCTCTTGAGAGGGGCAGTCAGAGACGCAGTTAGAGATGTGGGCCATAATTCTGCTACTGGCTGCTGCAGGGGTTCTGATCACCCCCACGGGATAGGCTGGCAGCACCGTCTCTGACATCACTATGCTGAGTTTGGCACTGAGCTAGGGAGGCTTATGTTATGGACACGGGCTGCACGTCATTCAACAAAGTTGTTACCTTTTCCTTTCTGCCCTTCGTTAATCCACCTGCAGGATTTATCTGATAGGACTGGGAAGTAAAGGCAGGAACTTACCCAGCGGGCAAAAGTTGTTGCAGTGATGTCACTTTTACCAACTAGAAAAGGACGCCTTTAACTGGTCGTAGTAATGTGACCAGATACCAAACAAATTACGTTTTTCAAGTAAAATTGTATTTGTTAATTAAATGCGCCGAATATAACTGGTGTAGACTTTACCTTGAACTGCTTGCTTACGAGACCTTCCCTATGATGTGGTTTCAAAATAATACTACAAATAAAAGAGTAACAAAATTAACAGGGAGTAACCAGACCAATGTGCAGATAGATACGGGGTAATTGACGTAGATACATGAAAGCAGGGTAAAGCGACTAGGCATCAGGATAAATAAGAGTAAAGTAAAGAAAATATTTATTTGAACTTTCGCACCAAAGTACGTTCATCTCTTGCTGTGTGGTCACATGGTGTTTATACATGCGTACTATTGTTTGTACAGATGAACGTGGTACCTTCAGGCATTTGGAAATTGCTCCCAAGGGTGAACCAGACTTGTGGAGGTCTACAATTTTATTTCTGAGGTCTTGGCTGATTTAAAAAAATCCCATGATGTCAAGCAAAGAGGCACTGAGTTTGAAGGTAGGCCTTGAAATACATCCACAGGTACACCTCCAATTGACTCGAATCATGTCAATTAGCCTATCAGAAGCTTCTAAAGCCTTGACATAATTTTCTGGAATTTTCCAAGCTGTTTAAAGGCACAGTCAACTTAGTGTATGTACACTTCTGACCCACTGGAATTGTGACACAGTGAACAATTGTTGGAAAAATGACTTGTGTCATTCACAAAGTAGATGTCCTAATCGACTTGCCAAAACTATAGTTTCTTAACAAGACATTTGTGGAATGGTTGAAAAATGAGTTTTAATGACTCCAACCTAAGTGTATGTATGTATGTATGTATGTATGTATGTATGTATGTATGTATGTATGTATGTATGTATGTATGTATGTATGTATGTATGTATGTATGTATGTATGTATGTATGTATGTATGTATGTATGTATGTATGTATGTATGTATGTATGTATGTATGTATGTATGTATGTATGTATGTATGTATGTATGTATGTATGTATGTATGTATGTATGTATGTATGTATGTATGTATGTATGTATGTATGTATGTATGTATGTATGTATGTATGTATGTATGTATGTATGTATGTATGTATGTATGTATGTATGTATGTATGTATGTATGTATGTATGTATGTATGTATGTATGTATGTATGTATGTATGTATGTATGTATGTATGTATGTATGTATGTATGTATGTATGTATGTATGTATGTATGTATGAAACTTCCAACTTCAACTGTATGTGTAGCATGTCTGAAGTTGGAGACTTTTATCTCCCTCACCAACTTCAAACATCAGCTATCTAAGCAGCTAACCGATCGCTGCAGCTGTACATAATCTATTGGTAAATAGCCCACCCATTTTCACCTACCTCATCCCCACAGTTTTTATTTATTTACTTTTCTGCTCTTTTGCACACCAATATCTCCACCTGTACATGATCATCTGATCATTTATCACTCCAGTGTTAATCTGCAATATTGTAATTATTCCCCTACCTCCTCATGCCTTTTGCACACATTGTATATAGACTCCCCTTTTTTTCTACTGTGTTATTAACCTGTTAATTGTTTACTCCATGTGTAACTCTGTGTTGTCTGTTCACACTGCTATGCTTTATCTTGGCCAGGTCGCAGTTGCAAATGAGAACTTGTTCTCAACTAGCCTACCTGGTTAAATAAAGGTGAAATAAAATAAAATAAATAAAAAATCGGAATGTGTGTTGTGTGTGTGTGTGTGTGTGCGTATGTGAATGTGTGTGGATTTTTTGTCGAGTGTCAATGTAATGTGTGTGAGTGAGTGTGTATACATTAAGAACATCACAGACTGACCAGGTGAATAGACATGATCCCTTATTGATGTCACTTGTTAAATCCACTTCAATCAGTGTAGATGAGGGGGTGGAGACAGGTTGAAGACAATTGAGACATGAATTGTGTATGTGTGCCATTCAGAGGGTGAATGGGCAAGACAAAAGTTTTAAGTGCCTTTGAACAGGGTATGGTAGTAGGTGCAAGGCACACTAGTGTGTGTCAAGAACTGCAACGCTGCTGGGTTTCTCACACTCAACAGTTCCCCTTGTGTATCAAAGGACATCCAGCAAACTGTGGGAAGCTTTGGAGTAAAGATAGGCCAGCATCCCAGTGGAACGCTTTTGAGACCTTGTTGAGTCCATGCCCCGATGAATTGAGGATGTTCTGAGGGCAAAGGGGGGGGGTGAGCAACTAATGTTTGGTATAGGGTCAGAGCAAGATAGAGTCAGTGCAGATAGTTTGAGTACCATTCATTGACTATTTAGCAGTCTTATTCTTATGGCTTGGGGGTAGAAGCTGTGTCGGAGCCTGTTGGTTCAAGAGCCCATGCTCCGGTACCATTTGCCGGATGGGAGCAGAGTGAACAGTCTATGGCTTGGTTGGCTGGAGTCTTTAGCAATTTTTCAGGCCGCATCTGATACCGCCTGATATAGAGCTGTAGTCTATGAACAGCATTCTCACTTAGTTAATTCTCCTCTTGTCCAGGTGGGAGAGGGCAGTGTGAAGTGATTGTGTCATCTGTGGGTCTGTTGGGGCGGTATGTGAATTGGAGTGGGTCTAGGCTGTCTGGGGTGATGGTGTTTATAATTACAGATGTGAGTACCACAGGGTGATAATAATTTAGGGAGGTTACCTTAGAGCTTTTGGGAACAGGGACAATGGTGGTCAGCTTGAAACATGTTGGGATTACAGACTGGGACAAGGACAGATTGAAAATGTCTGTTGCCAACTGGTCTGCGCATTCTTTGAGAACACCCCCTGGTATTCCGCCTTGTGGTTGTTAACCCGTTTAAATGTTTTGCTCATGTGGGCCACGGAGAGCGAGATCACACAGTCATCCAGAAAAACACAAGACAAAGTGTTTTATTCCTCGACACAACAGTGGTAGGCTTGATTACCAACAACGACGAGACGGCCTACAGGGAGGAGGTGAGGGCCCTCGGAGTGTGGTGTCAGGAAAATAACCTCACACTCAACGTCAACAAAACTAAGGAGATGATTGTGGACTTCAGGAAACAGCAGAGGGAACACCCCCCTATCCACATCGATGGAACAGTAGTGGAGAGGGTAGCTAGTTTTAAGTTCCTCGGCATACACATCACAGACAAACTGAATTGGTCCACTCACACTGACAGCTTCGTGAAGAAGGCGCAGCAGCGCCTATTCAACCTCAGGAGGCTGAAGAAATTCGGCTTGTCACCAAAAGCACTCACAAACTTCTACAGATGCACAATCGAGAGCATCCTGGCGGGCTGTATCACCGCCTGGTACGGCAACTGCTCCGCCCTCAACCGTAAGGCTCTCCAGAGGGTAGTGAGGACTGCACAACGCATCACCGGGGGCAAACTACCTGCCCTCCAGGACACCTACACCACCCGATGTTATAGGAAGGCCATAAAGATCATCAAGGACAACAACCACCCGAACCACTGCCTGTTCACCCCGCTATCATCCAGAAGGCGAGGTCAGTACAGGTGCATCAAAGCTGGGACCGAGAGACTGAAAAACAGCTTCTATCTCAAGGCCATCAGACTGTTAAACAGCCACCACTAACATTGAGTGGCTGCTGCCAACACACTGTCATTGACACTGACCCAACTCCAGCCATTTTAATAATGGGAATTGATGGGAAATGATGTAAATATATCACTAGCCACTTTAAACAATGCTACCTTATATAATGTTACTTACCCTACATTATTCATCTCATATGCATATGTATATACTGTACTCTACATCATCGACTGCATCCTTATGTAACACATGTATCACTAGCCACTTTAACTATGCCACTTTGTTTACTTTGTCTACACACTCATCTCATATGTATATACTGTACTCGATACCATCTACTGTATGCTGCTCTGTACCATCACTCATTCATATATCCTTATGTACATGTTCCTTATCCCCTTACACTGTGTATAAGACAGTAGTTTTGGAATTGTTAGTTAGATTACTTGTTGGTTATCACTGCATTGTCGGAACTAGAGGCACAAGCATTTCGCTACACTCGCATTTAACATCTGCTAACCATGTGTATGTGACAAATAAAATTGGATTTGATTTGATTTGATTTATTTAACTTGCTAGTTCTGCGTCGCTGGGCAACTCATGGCTGGATTTCTGTTTGCAAGCCCTGCCACATGCGATGAGCGTCGGAGCCAGTGTAATAGGATTCAGCCTTCCTCCTAGATTGTCCTTTTGCATGTTTGATGTCTCGTTGGAGGTCTTGGCGGCCTTTCTTGTATGCGTCCGTGTACCGTTCATTGTAAGCAATAGCTCTGGCCTTTAGCCCATGGTTTTTGGTTTGGATACATTCTTATGGTCACTGTGAGGAGGATATTGTCTACGCACTTATTGATGAACCTTGTGACTGTTGTGGTAAACACTTATTGATGAAGCCTGTGACTGTTGTGGTAAACACTTATTGATGAAGCCTGTGACTGTTGTGGTAAACACTTATTGATGAAGCCTGTGACTGTTGTGGTAAACACTTATTGATGAAGCCTGTGACTGTTGTGGTAAACACTTATTGATGAAGCCTGTGACTGTTGTGGTAAACACTTATTGATGAAGCCTGTGACTGTTGTGGTAAACACTTATTGATGAAGCCTGTGACTGTTGTGGTAAACACTTATTGATGAAGCCTGTGACTGTTGTGGTAAACACTTATTGATGAAGCCTGTGACTGTTGTGGTAAACACTTATTGATGAAGCCTGTGACTGTTGTGGTAAACACTTATTGATGAAGCCTTTGACTGTTGTGGTAAACATAATGCTGTCTGATGAATCCCAGAACATATCTCAGTCTGTATTAGCAAAACAGTCTTGTAGCCTCGAGATCTCATCATGAAAAAGACTCCTTTACCTGGTTAGAAGAGACCAGTTGGTTGTAATAGTTGTTATACAGTTGTTATCTTCTCAACCAGAAAAGTCAACATTATAACACTATAGTTAAAGAGACTTAAACATTATCTCATGAGAGACTAGTGTTGTCACGATAGCAGAATTTTTACTTCGATACCAGGTTAGGCATCACTATACTCGATACCAAAATGATTCCACAGCAAAAAGAAATGAGTCTTATTAGCCAATGTCACAGAATGGCAGTTGATCTGGACCAGCGTTTTCCCCAAACTCAGTCCTCGGGACCCCAAGGGGTGCACATTTTGGTAACACTACACACCTGATTCAAATTATCAAAGCTTGATCATTAGATTATTATTTGAATCAGCTGTGTAGTGCTAGAGAAAAAAACTAAAATACTTATTTTATTATACTGATCAACAACATTTGCATAGAAGAAGCAATCTCTTCTTTTATAAAAGTGTGCTCTGTCCCTTTAAGACCAATGACGTCATGTGAACACACACTCCAGTTCCACGCTTGAGCAAAGAGGATGATCTTGACTGGGAGAGACGTCAGGCAGGGGAGACCAAATGAATGACAATTGTTTTTGGTGACAAGCTTTGAAATCAGCAATATATTGCTTTATAGTTTGCATAATATATACAAGGTACTAGGGTAGGGAATTTATGTTGGCTTCAGCTGTAAGCTAGCAAGTAAAGTTCCCACTGGGCACACTCTGGTTGAACCAACGTTGTTTCCAGATCATTTCAATGAAATTACATTGAACCAACGTGGAAAAGACGTTGAAATTGATGTCTGTGCCCAGTGGTTTAGCCTACAAAGCGGAAGCTACCGGTATCTTCAGGCTAGAGCTAGCAATGAGTAAGTAGAGCAGACAAGGCGCAGGCACGTTGCGCTCACGCTATAAGGGGGCAACGGCTGTGATCAAAGACAGACTTGATCCTGGCTCAATCAGTAGACCACGTGAGACACATTTAAAAGAAGTACCGAAAGTAACAAAAATGTGAGTACCGAACCGTTTTTGATGGTCTAGTATCAAAAAAGTAACAACGTCTCGGGGTACTTTGCAACACTGTGAGACATGCTGTTGATTGACATTCAATTGAACAATGATATTGCACAGAAAAGGAGGCACCACTGTGATCAAGGCATCTCCCGCTTTTTTTATATTGAATATACAGAAGACTCTTTGACTAGAAACTAATAATGTTCGGAAACACCGAATCCCACTGTGTATGTGCACATGAGCATAATTTCTGATGACATACCGGATCCCCTAAATATTGTATGGGCCCATCTCCCACTGAAATAGCTGCATGCGTCAGCTGTACACCATCAACCTCCCCTCAACACACACACACACACACACACACACACACACACACACACACACACACACACACACACACACACACACACACACACACACACACACACACACACACACACACACACACACACACACACACACACACACACACACACACACACACACACACACAGATGGTGCATGTCTGTCATTTAGAACTCACTTTTATTCTTGGTGGTGCAACAAAGAGGAGGCAGTCACTTTGTTCTACACAGCAGTGGTCTAACACTGTGTCTCTACGTGTTCTATTCATTTAAAGCTGTTTTGTTGCCAACCATTACCTGCAACTTTACGGGTTTCACTTTTTAAAGTAAATTTATTTTTCCTCAATTAAGTATCTAAGATCCCTCTTCTCCCAACACTGGTCAATTAAGACATTAACAAGGGCTGATTGCTGAGGGAAATGACTCGGAAGGAAGCTGATGGGAAACTACCTCGTTGTCAAAGTTAGGAAAGCCATGCCAATCGGAAATTCCTTTAATTAACCATTAGCAATAAAAAGTAAATATTGTTTCACCCCCCCCCCCCAATAATCAAGTATCTTCTCAACCATTTTTGCAATATTAGTCAAATAAAATATAGCGTACCCACCATTTAAAGCATGACGTAATGCAAATAGACATAATGTGAATCAAAGTAAACTGATGACCGTCACGATGACCAAGATGTGTTCCCACAGGTGATACTGACTAACCACAGAACACAATTACTCACTGTTGACTTCCCGACTTCCCTCCCATCACAAATACTCTGTCAGACGGATTCATTCACTTCTATTCTTCTAAGTTAAGTGGATTTGATTGGAGGCTTACCTGGTCCCAGTCTATAGTGCGGAAAAACGTGTGCGACTTGATGTCAGAGAAGCCCGTTTGGACCTGGCAACCCAGACGCTCTTTGGGGTCCTGTTAGGTGGAGAGAAACGAGTAGAATCAAGAGTTGGCATGCTCAACGCAATAGTCCATAAATAAAGTGAAAATGACAGAAAATCTATATCTGCCGCCAGTCAATCAAGTATATTTGTGGCACCAATTTTAATAGATAGTTTATAACACCAATTACAGCAATGTGATCTTGGTCGAATGTAGAGATGTAATATTTACTCAAATTAAACAAAGTTCAGTCAGTACTTCCCTCAAACAAACTCTTACACAATTCCTTTAGCCTTAGAAATCTCAAAACAAGGTGATTATCAAAATACCACCAATGAAAAACACACACCAACTCCTGCCAACAATTCACAGATCAAAGATTGTATTAACAGTTTAACTCCATAATCACAATAGATTTACTTTATATTTATCGGTTGTTTGATCTACTACTTTTCAACCACTCCACACATTTCTTGTTAACAAACAATAGTTTTAGTCGGTTTGGACATCTACTTCGTGCATGACACAAGTCATTTTTCCAAAAATAGTTTACAGACAGATTATTTCACTTAATCACAATTCCAGTGGGTCAGAAGTTTACATACACTGTGCCTTTAAACAGCTTGGAAAATTCCAGAAAATGATGTCATGGCTTTAGAAGCTTCTGATAGGCTAATTGACATAATTTGAGTCAATTGGAGATGTGCCTGTGGATGTATTTCAAGGCCTACCTTCAAACTCAGTGCCTCTTTGCTCAATATACAAATGCCTGAAGGTACCACGTTCATCTGTACAAACAATAGTACACTGTCTCCTAGAGATGGACGTACTTTGGTGAAAAAAGTGCAATTCACTCCCCAGAACAACAGCAAAGGACCTTGTGAAGATGCTGGAGGACACAGGTACAAAATTATCTATATCCACAGTAAAACGAGTCCTATATCGACATAACCTGAAAGGCCACTCAGCAAGGAAGAAGCCATTGCTCCAAAATGGCCATAAAAAACCAGACTACGGTTTGCAACTGCACATGGGTACAAAGATCGTACTTTTTGGAGAAACGTACTCTGGTCTGATGAAACAAAAATAGAACTGTTTGGCCATAATGACCACCGTTGCGTTTGGAGGAAAAAGGGGGGATGCTTGCAAGCCGAAGAACACCATCACAACCATGAAGCATCATGTTGTGGGGGCGCTTTGCTGCAGGAGGGACTGGTGCAATTCAAAAAATAAGAGGGCATCATGAGGAAAGAAAATTATGTGGATAAATTGAAGCAACATATCAAAATATCAGTTAAAGCTTGGTCACAAATGAGTCTTCCAAATGGACAATGACCCCAAGCATACTTCCAAAGTTATGGCAAATGGCTTAAGGACAACAAAGTCAAGGTATTGGAGTGGCCATCACAAAGCCCTGACCTCAATCCCATGTGGGCAAAAATGAAAAAATGTGTGTGAGCAAGGAGGCCTACAAACCTGACTCAGTTACACCAGCTCTGTCAGGAGGAATGGGCCAAAATTCACCCAACTTATTGTGGGAAGCTTGTGGAAGGCTACCAAAAACGTTTGACCCAAGTTAAACAATTTAAAGGCAATGCTACCAAATACTAATTGAATGTATGTAAACTTCTGACCCACTGGGAATGTGATGAAAGAAAAAAAAAGCTGAAATAAATCACTCTACTATTATTTTGACATTTCACATTCTTAAAATAAAGTGGTGACCCTAACTGACCTAAGACAGGTAATTTTTACTAGGATTAAATGTCAAGAATTGTAAAAATTTTAGTTTAAATGTATTTGCCCAAGTCACTTAACAATAGTGTCTAAAACTTAGGGGGGTGGGGTGAGAGGGATTACGGTAAACAGGTGTCTCCGGACTTCAACTGTTTTGACTGGGCTACACTAACAACTTTGAACAAAACTATAAACACACATACAATTACATATTATGTTAAAAAACAAAATTATTGCCTAAAAAAACAGCTGTCCTAAAGACAATTTACACTCTTCTATGATATAAACATCGGTCAAGGGTTTAAACTCCACCAACAAAACGATATCATCAAAATTTTAAATGAGAGAATTCCAGGACCACGGAGCTGAGTATCTAAAACTATTTCTACCATGACTGAGCACTTGTTGGCTACTTTTCCTTCACTATGTGGAACAACTCATCCCAAGCCATCTCAATTGGGTTGAGGTTGGGTGATAGTGGAGACCAGGTCATCTGATGCAGCACTCCATCACTCTCCTTGGTCATATAGCCCTTAAACAGCCTGGAGGTGTGTTTTGGGGCGTTGTCCTGCTGAAAAACAAATGATAGTCCCACTAAGCGCAAACCAGATGGGATGGCGTATCGCTGCAGAATACTGTGGTAGCCACACCATCACACCTCCTCCTCCATGCTTCACCGTGGGAACCACACATGCGGAGATCATCCGTTAACCTACTCTGCATCTCACAAGGACACAGCGGTTGGAACAAAAAATCTCAAATTTGGATTCATCAGATCAAAGAACAGATTTCCATCGGTCTAATGTCCATTGCTCATGTTTCTTGGCTTAAGCAAGCCTCTTTTTCTTATTGGTGTCCTTTAGTAGTGGTTTCTTTGCAGCAATTTGACCATGAATGCCTGATTCACGAATGCTTGATTTCTCTGAACAGTTGTTTAGATGTGTCTGTTACTTGAACTCTGTGAAGCATTTATTTGGGTTGCAATTTGAGGTGCATTTAACTCTAATTAACCTATCCTCTGCAGCAGAGGTAACTCTGGGTCTTCCTTTCCTGTGGTGGTCCTCATGAGAGCCAGTTCCATCATAGCGCTTGATGGTTTTTGCGACTCGACTTGAAGAAACTTACAAACCACATTGACTGACATACATGTCTTAAAGTAATGATGGGCTGTCATTTATGTTCTTGCCATAATATGGACTTGGTCTTTTACCAAATAAAGCTATCTTATATCTATATACCACCCCTACCTTGTCACAACACAACTGATTGGCTCAAATGCATTAAGAAGGAAATAAATTCCACAAATTTACTTTTAACAAGGCATACCTGTTAATTGAAATGTATTCCAGGTGACTACCTCATGAAGCTGGTTGAGACAATGCCAAGAGTGTGCAAAGCTGTCATCAAGGCAAAAGGTGGCTAATTTGAAAAAATCTCAAATATAAGATATATTTTGGTTTGTTTAACACTTCTTTGGTTACTACATGATTCCATTTGTGTTATTTCATAGTTTTGATGTCTTCACTATTATTCTACAACGTAGAAAATAGTAAAAAATAAAGTAAAACTCTGGATTGAGTAGGCGTTTCCAAACTCTTGACTGACCCTCTATACATAAACAATATCTAGATTATTCTACACACACACACACTCCTAGAGTATATAATACAGCATAAGCAAATCCAATGCAAGTTATTCTCTTTCTTTCCCTCTCACAAGCACACGTGTACACACATACCACAGACATACCACATGCGGGTGTGCATGGATGTCTCATGGTAGGGTGGGATATGCAAAATGGGTCATGTTTGAGCACGTTCTGACCACTTCTAACATGGACAAACATGTATGGAAGGTTTTGTTTGCACCACAACAGAATCTCCCATAAGTGTTCAATAGGGCTGAGATCTGGTGACTGGCATGTATATGTCATTGTCATGCTCATCAAACCATTCAGTAACCACTCTGCTGTATGGATGGAGGCATTATCATCCTATGGGGGCATAGCCTGGTAGCCAAAATAATGTCTTGCCGAGAATTTTTATACGTGACCCTAAGCATGATGGGACTTTAATTGCTTAATTCATTCAGGAACCACACCTGTGTGGAAGCACCTGCTTTCAATATAATTTGTGTCCCTCATTTACTCAAGTGTTACCATTATTTTGTCAGTTACCTGGAGGTTTCCCTGAGAGTTGTGCAAGGTTGGTAGAACCTTATTCAAAAGGATTCACAGCTGTAATGGCCACCAAGTATTAACTCTGGGGTGTGAAGACATACACAATCAATATCATCCTCATTTTGCATTTCTTAGTCATTTGGACAATTTTCTATAATTTCTCTGTCACTTTGAAAATGTGGAGTAGGTTGTGTAGATCAGCAGGGAAAAAAATACAATTTGATCCCTTTTTAGATTTAATTGCATGGCAGCAAAATGTGGAGACTGTGCAAGGAGTGTGTAGACTTTCACTAGTGACTGTATGTACTGTATGTATGTAACCAATTCCCTCAGCTGACTTCAACAGTGGGACGGTGTTCTTTTTCATCAGTACCATTATTTTATTATTGGCACCCTAACTAGCAGAGGCTTAATGCATGTGATAAGCCAGTCCAAGTCACACAATACTATACTGTGTCTTACTATAGCCAGGCATATCGGGGATGATACACTCGCACACGTGTAGAAACAAATACACGTGTAAGTAACTGTAGTGGATGTGAAAGTCGGCCATAGCATAACACACAAAAAACATGTGAAAGCACACGCACACACAAACTCGCTGTCTCTCAGCCAAATGGGTAAGACCTTCACAGAGTGGCTGTCATGTTGCTGTCCTAATATGATCTTGGCCACGTTCCTACACAAGCTGATTTCACTGAGCACTGCAAATAGACAGGGAGAGGGGGAGGGAAGGAGAGAAGGAGACACCTGATTGGCCACACTGGGTTTACACTTCAGCGTTATTCTCTCACCTTGTTTAAAAAGCCCTTCAGCACGCTGGCGGCCTTCACCGACAGAGACCTTGGGATGCGAATGGGCTTTTCGAGAATAACTGTTTGGGGAAGACAGAGAAAAAGAATGATTGAGAAAGAGAGAGGGTAAGACAATCCTGCGAAGGGAGGGAGGCAAACAATTGGTGATTCACCATTTGGCCTGCCTGTGGGTCCCAGTGCCTGCTGCGTACGAGCGAGTGGGCGGAAGACAGAAGAGGAGGAAGGATGAGGGGGCACTGTTCTGTGACTGTCAGTCGTGTGCAGCCTTGAGACTAAAGGCACTCACAATATTGAATCAACAGCCTGGACATTAAGAACACATGTGATGTAGTACAGCACGTTCGGTTTTTTGCAGCAGGAAACAGTTTGGTAGTATTGTGTAGAGCCTCATCTTGTGTTGGTTAGTTGGACTCACTGCCACTCTGGGTATGTCCCAATAATATCTCCTTCCTCCTGAGGTGTGCACATGTTCACTCCTCCCCACATTAAAAGCATTGGAATGGTGAAGGCCTGGGCTAGATGACATTTCTTAAACCAGTAATTTCCTGTTAAATCCATAAAGGCAAGTGAACAAGTGCGTACTTCGGGAGAAAGGAGAGGTTATTGGGACGCACTCTGTCGGGTCAAGTCAATCCTTGATTGACCTCAAATCCCCTCTCCCCCAGCAACACAACAAAACAGATAGATATTTCTGATTCCTCATCAACAAACATTGCATGTCTAGGAGCAGACGAGGCGGACGCAAAGCCTCTCTGATGAACAGATTACAGACAGAAGAGTAGTGCTGTTTATCCTCTTCTTCCTAAATGCCCCCAGCCGGCCGGCCCGCTCTGTTGTGTTTGTTTACACTGAGTCCTAATGGAATGTTAACTGGATCCGTCACTGGCTGCATCTCAAATGGCTAGGGCTCTGTTCAAAAGTAGTGCACTATGTAGGGAATAGGGTGCCATTTGGGATGCAGCTTCTGGTGGTGTTAAGGAGCTTGGCCTAGGGCCAGGGTTAGGAACACTGATGGTGGCATGTGTCTAGTCGTCGCCAGAAGGAAGGGTTGGGGAGTGGTATAGTATGGCAGAGCGTAGCATAGTATAGACGGAAAGCCAAGCAGACCGAAGGAAAAGGCAAACAGACAGACAAGCGGACAGACTGACAGTTAGTACAACACGTTCCATGACATTCTCATTTGGTTACAACCTAATTGTCATGGAATTTTGGATACCACCATGCCAACCCCGAACTCTGTCTGCATGTCTATGGTTCTGTGGTCTGGCATGTGTGCCAGGGTTTCCCAGGGTGAGGTTGGCACAGGTCAGGCTTGTGGCATAAGGCTAGCCCTCCCCTACAGAGAGAGGGGGTGGTTTCCGCTAGCAAGGTGGCATCAAGGAGACATGCTGGTTGCCCTGTGGGGGCGTGAGGAGGACCAAAAGGCTGGCAGATGCCCGTTTCAATGCCCATGCCCAGAATGCCATGGGTGGGCATGGTGGAGAGAGACTGGGGGGGAGGTATGGAAGAATGTTCGCTACTGCAGGGTATGGGGGGGGGGTTGTAGTACAGGGTAGCACATACAAATATAATTACTGGAACGGACATCCCATTCAATCAATTCTATTTCTATGGTATAATACATTTAAGGTCATACAGTTGTCTCTCCAGTGGTCTTGCCTTTCCAGATAGCTCTAGCTGTCCAAATGTCTCATACTTATTTTTAGTGTAGAAATCTTTATCGGTTTTAACCCAAAATACATAAAACATATTGAGTGACGTGTGATGTGTTTGTGTACTGTCTTACAGGGTTTTGGAGCACCAAAATGCTTTTAGTGCTCCATTATATAGATATAAAAAGTTAGACATATATAGGAATATTAAGTACTACTATCCTGGATAATCATGCCCTGGAGTGGAGGAGTGAGTAGCCAATGTGTGGAGAGCATTTGTTTTTGTTTTTGACACAAAATGATCACCATGCATCAAACCCAGTGGCTGCTACACATTGCGTAGTAGTAGGGAATGTCACACTTAACAATGTCAAACACTTTGAGACATTAGTTGTGTTCGAATACTCATACTAACCGCACTAACCGTACTATTTGTGACGCGAATTGAGTATATAGTATGCTTATTGGTCATAGTATGGATATAGATCATATGCCAAATGTTCCCGGTAGTTGTACAAAATATGAAGTATATACACGCAGAGGACACTACTTTCTGTACTTTAGGGCCCATAATGCAATTCTTCAGGAAATGGGTGTGGCTTCACATTGTTTCAAGATTTGAAGAAAATGGCGGAACATATGCAGTCGAAGTACAACGAGAGCGGATACAAATTCATTGCTTTAACTAATTATGACGAATGTTAAGAAAATGTTGAGCAATGTAATAAAGGAATGACTTAAAATAAGTTGCCTTACTCGTTATATTGCCTGACAAATTTGTTAACTACGCTGTCCTCACGAACCACATAGCATATCATTACAGCAGTATGTACCGGTATGTTAGCTAACTACCTAACATTAGTAGTTATACATAAAACTTGCCAGTATATTAACTATATAGGATATGTAGCTAACTACCCAACGTTTATTGACTTGATTATTCCCATCATTCTTAGCTTACCTAAATGGTATAGTTGTTGTGCTTTCTCAATGGACATTCGGGTGTTTCGTAAATTCGCTCTGGCTCTACTCTGATTTCAGAGCACTCTTGTCCGAGTGTACCAGATCGCATGTACCAATTTACGAGCACTCAATGTCCGCTGTCAGTAAACGTCGGCAAAAAAAGCGTAATTAAATTGTTGCCAGCAGCCTAGTTAAAGTCACCAACGCTCTAGATAACAAGAAAACTGCCTAACCAGCTCTGCTAGGGCAAGTAAAATGGTCAGAGAGGTCTCATTTGTGTCTGGAAGTTGCCAGCTAGCAAGCTAGCCAACGTTAGCTGGGTGCTTGACTGCCGTTGTAAGGTCAGAACGCTCAAATCAACCCTACTCTTCGGCCCGAGCATCCAGTGTGCGCTCTGAGAGCGAAACGCTCTGAATTTACAATCTGACAACGCTCTGAATTTACGAGCTCACTCTGGCACTCCAGATTGAATTGAAGAACACACCCAAAGTCGTAAAATGTCTAACTAGTCATTTGTTATGCTAACTACCTAGCAAGAGGTTGCATAGCAACAGCATCAAATTCCAATAGACAGGCTAACGGCTAGTATGCTCAACTGAAAGCATACTGTTAATTTACAGTATACTAACATTAACTAATAGTATCTAGTATGTAGTATATAGTATGGGTATTCGAACACAGCTATCGAGTCAGAAGAGCTGTTATGAATCCACATCATACTGTAGTAGAGGGATATCTCACCTTGGAAGAGGTACTCCTCTGTGTTCATGTCAGGATTGTCGGTGATGATGTCGAAAGGGGACCTCCCGGCCATCATCTCAAACATGAGCACACCTAACGCCCACCAGTCAACACTGAACCCTGGAGAGAGAGACACAGACAACGTCGGCCATCTTGGTTAGATTCAGCAATAGTATGGTAATGACAGCGACATGTTCATTATTTTTTTCCACATATTTTGTATTTAATTGAAGTGGTAGTTTTTTACAATAACTCCTAAATAGCCAATTCCCAGAGCTGAGGTTCTCCCCATTCCCTCCATGTATGTGTTTGTTGATGGGAGGGACTCACCATAGTCTTCCCCTCTGAGGATCTCAGGGGCTATGTAGTTGGGGGTTCCACAGAATGTACTGGTGGTGTCTCCTGGTCTTATGCCCTCCTAATAGGGGGAAGGAAGGAGAAGGAGAGAGAGAAATGAGGGGGGAGAGAAGGTGGTGAAGGGGAAAGAGAGAGGGGCGAGTGGGGGAAAGAGTGGAGAAGATGGAGAAGATGGAGAGAAAGAAAGAGAGCCAGAGAAAGACAAGTGAAAGAGCGTGAGACATTCGATGTCTAGTGTATTGATCCACTTCTACATAATGAATGGGAAGTCAAGTAAGCAGCATAGTAGCAGTACTATAACAGTATACAGTAGGTCTGTGCATGGGTCTCACCTTGCACATCCCGTAATCTGTCAGCTTGATGTGTCCCTCGTGATCCAAGAGAACGTTGTCCAGTTTCAAATCTCGGTAGAGGATTCCCTTTTCATGCAGGAAATTGAGAGCGATACAAATTTCAGCAGCATAGAATCTGAAAGAAAAGAGGAAGATTTATTCAGGCATGCTTATCCTCGTTCAGAGAATTCCCGGCACCCAGACTCGGTGACACAGTTTGTCCAACTTACAGTTCCGTTCGGACCTTCGCACAATGTAGAAAACATCCTGAGGCCCACATACAGTATATGGTATTATGTATATTATACGGGAAGGAGTTTCTAACGAATAGGTGATTTATTTTCAATATTTACATTCTCCACCTCACAATTGGCATAGTGAGACGTGGTGGGCAAAATACTCGTGATTTCTCTACCTCTGGTGTGCTTTCCTGAAAAATACAATATTGCCTATCATATTGGGACGTTAATACGGCCTATTCATCCTTAAAATAAATGGATAAGTTTATAGGTTAAAGGAAATGGCAGAGAGCCATGATTAAGGGTTCTATCCGTATGCTCTTGAAGTATCAGAGGAGCAGGAGGATGTTGCTGGTTTAACCTTGCGTGTTCTTCTGGTAGTTTCCGTTGCCGTTGCATATGAAACATCAGATCCCCGCCGTTGACGTACTCGATCACGAGAAATAACCTACAATCAGAAGAAATGGGAGAGGAGAAGAAGTTGGTAAACAATCCGTCTTGGAGTTTGAATGCAGCCTGAGCGGCCCTCTTTACCAAGATTGCCATTTTCCAAAACAATAGCTAGTATTATTATCATTGGCCAACTGAAGGCTGCATGTCAAATTGAATGCCCATTATCTGGCTAAATATGATTTGAAAGTTCTTCATTAAAAAAATAATAATAATTTTTTACCATGGTGAACATGTGTGACCAAAGACTGGGTAATAATGACTCCAATCCCTCTAAAAATGTATGTTTGGTTTCACTTTAAGTCATGGTTCATGGTCTTATGGTAAAGGCTCTCATAGCCTACCTCTAATTGACTACAACTATACATTTCTTTACTTACAATGAAAAGTCTGTCATTGAATGTGTCACTTTTCCCAGAAGCCACAGCTCCGTAGTTTCTTACTTCACATAATGAATAGTGAGCAATTCAGTTGCCTAGTTCCAAGGCCAGTGGAACAATTGTAGAGAAATGGATTCATTTCACCTCTATTTAGCCTGAGTATAAGTCATTCAGAACTCATTCTCTGTCTGCCTCTTACCTGCTCTCTGTCTGAAAGCAAGAGTGAAGGCCCACTAAGAACGGATTGGTGGACGCCTGCTCGAACACGTGCTTCTCTGTCTGCACCCAGTCAATGTCCTTTAAGGGAAACGCACAAAGAGAGAGACAGAGAAAAAGACAAAACATTAGCAAAAATTTTGTCTTGTCCATACTCATTACGGACGAGCTGCTCAACAAACAAACAGACCGAGATGCATGATGCCATGTACGACAGACTTTGTAAATATACTGTATACAGTATTAGCATCCTTTCGTGTCCATGTGCTGTCAAATCAGTTCCCCAGAGGAAGAAGTAGTGGAACATTAAGAAACAAAGCAGCCATTTTCTTTTCTCATTGCAATGGTACAATACAAGAAGGTTCTCTTCTCTAAGCCACTTTTTATTCAACCCACTGGATTTCTACTCTATCGGTATTAACCCTTTAGATTCGACTACATTTAATAAACAAGAAAAGACAGAGTAAATTTACTAGTAAATTGATCCAAGTTAGATCCCGATGTAGGTAGGTGTCGCCCTAATGATGACCTAAACGGTCTTCTTTCAGATAACAATAGAAGGCAGAACAGAAAGCCTAACACTTAAGTCATGGAAAATACAGTCTGCTCCATAAGTATTGGAATCCTTGATAAAGATGAGAAAAAATACTGTAAAAAAATATATAATACAAATACTGAGCTATATTGTATGCTCCAAAATTTTGGGAAATTATTATTTTTATACTAATACTCAGAGAAAGCACAAAAAAAATGTAAAATATGGGGGTCAAAATGATTGGCAACCCTGTTTCCAATACTCTAGCACCCTCCACTTGCGAGGATAGCGACAGTGAGCACGTTCTAAAACGTTATATGAGAACACGTTGGGAGGAGTCTTACACTATCCTCCTTACAGAATCTTTCCAGATCCTTCGTCTGCACTTATGGACTGCCCTCTTCAATTCAGAGATGGCCATTGCAAAATATTGATTTTGTGGTCATTTAATCATTTCTTTGTGTGCTTGGGGTTATTGTCTTGCTAGAATATCCACTTGTGGCCAAGTGCCATCCTCCTGGCAGAGGCAATGAATGGGATAAATAAGTATCTCAAAGACAAACAAATTAAGAAATATACACATTTCAGTGTCTACATGGTACATCATTCATTTGTAGTTATTACTCAGTACTAATACTGGACAGAGGGGAAACCAAGAGGCACAATCACAAATAAGAGCACTAGTTAGAGAAATAGGCACCTTATGTTCTCTTACTCTGACAAATTAAGGAGTAAAAATAGGCAAACGACACATGCATAAACATCACACTAAACACTGCATTTAAAGGAAACCATTTCCAACCCCATAATGACCACCTAGATGTAACGTGTAAAATGAGGAGCTCCACTCTAAGCTTCACAAACAACTGAGTAACCTGTTGTAAGTGTAGACTAAGTCATACCCTATGCACAATAAATCTTTCTCTCACACAAACACACGTTCACACACAGAAAGCTGTAGAAATCAGAGCACTTTCATTTCCGAGCCCAAGCCAGAGTTGACAGACAGTGAGCCGATTACAGAGCTCTGCCTGCGATTGCGCCAGGAAGACAAACATCTGTTGCTTTTTCCAGGCCGTGAACTTATACTCCTTCTGACTAAAGTCTTTGGATGGTTGGGTCTCTGCACTCTCTATCCATCTCTAGACTTTATGCTTGTTGTTTACAAAACGCCAATCTACTCATAGACGTAGACCATGAAATAATTCACTAATATAAAATGGAGATAGCCCTCAGTGGGTCTGGCATCGTCACAGAAGCGATCAATAGGATCAGTGTGCCCTCGATCCATCTCTATGGATCAATGGCAAAGAGCAGAGGTGTGCCGTCTCTCCGTCTCTATGGATCAATGGCAAAGATAAGAGGTTTGCCCTCTAGATTATATAGCTACAGGAATAGCAACCTGTCTGGCTTTAGCTGGACGTATATTTTTCGGCTCATTTCTAAAAGCCTGGCCTTGGCTACCCTGGCTGGTAGCCTTGGCTGCCCTGAGAGGGACAGAGACAGGATGCCAAGCTGAGGGGCTGACTAGGCTAAACCGAGGCTAAAATACCAATTCAGATCATCATCAGGCCTCAAACATGGACAGGACTGACCCCTTTAAACATGTAAACACTCCCCTTGGTTTTTCTGGAGTCGCAATTCAATGGCTCAGACATGAGACGTATGTGGAAGGGTCTACAGGAAATCATGGGACTACAAAAAGAAAACCAGCCACGTCACGGACACCGACGTCACGCTTCCAGACAAACTAAACACTTTGCCCGCTTTGAGGATAATACAGTGCCAAAGTCACGGCCCGCTAGGAAGGACTGCGTCCCCTCCCCTTCTCCGTGGCCGACGTGAGTAAAACATTTAAACGTGTTAACCCTCGCGAGGCTGCTGGCCCAGACGGCATCCCGAGCCGCATCCTCAGAGCATGCGCAGACCAGCTTGCTGTACAAGGACATATTTAATCACTCCCTATCCCAGTCTGTTGTCCCCACATGCTTCAAGATGGCTACCATTGTTCCTGTACCCAAGAAGGCAAATATAACTGAACTAAATGACTACCGCCCCGTAGCACTCACTTCTGTCATCATGAAGTGCTTTGAGAGACTAGTCAAGGATCATATCCCCTCCACCTTAGCGGCCACTTCAGTTTTCATACCGCCCCAACAGGTCCACAGACCACCCGAGCCACTGCCTATTCACACCACTACCATCCAGAAGGCGAGGTCAGTACTGGTGCATCAAAGCTGGGACCAAGAGACTGAAAAACAGCTTCTATCTCAAGGCCATCAGACTGCTAAACAGCAATCACTAACTCAGAGAGGCTGCTGCCTACACTGAGACCCAATCACTGGCCACTTTAATAAACGGATCACTAATCACTGTAATTAATGCCACTTTAATAATGTTTACATATCTTACTTCACTCATATCACATGTATATACTGTATTTTATACCATCTATTGCACCTTGCCGCTCGGACATCTCTCATCCACGTACTTATATGTACATATTCTCATTCACCCCTTTAGATTTGTGTGTATTAGGTAGTTGTTGGGAAAATGTTTAGATTACTTGTTAGATATTACTGCACTGTCGGGACTAGAAGCACAAGCATTTTGCTACAATCGCATTAGCATCTATGTGACCAACAAATGTGATTTGATTTATGTCTCTCATCCCCTGAAATGGACTTTTGGGTATAGTTTTGTTTGGCTAGGCATGGTGTTGTTCTCTAGCATTGCCAGTGGTGCTGAAGGAAGAGTGTTGCTGTGGCCAATGATGGTGTTCTTAAGAGCTGATCAGAGTTCAGTTGTGAAGCTTTAAACCTTTGGATAGATAGCTGATCCTAGATCTTGAAGGCAACTTGTGCTTCAGACTAGCATAGTGAATCCTATGATAACCACAACCTTCTACAATAGCCAAGAATAATGCATTTATTTAATTAAAGTAATGGACAATTAATAATGGCTGTCCAACCTTCTTCCTCCATTCCGTGTTCTCTCACAATACAGATGGATTCAATCTTTATCTTACGCATAACATTGCAAATACCTATTGGTTAATTTGACTTCATTAGTAGTAATAGAGGCGTAAGTCTCTTTCTGCTGACACCTTTGATGTCAGGCTTTACTAAATTAATTAATAACTAACCACATGCTGTATACAGTGGCAAGAAAAAGTATGAGAACCCGTTAGAATTACGTGGACTTCTGCATAAATTGGCAATAAAAGTTGATCTGATCTTGATCTAAGTCACAACAATAGACAAACACAGTCTGCTTAAACTAATAACACAAAAACAAGTATACGTTTTCATGTCTTTATTAAAAACACTGTAAACATTCACAGTGTAGAGTGGAAAAAGTATGTGAACCCTTGGATTTAATAACTGGTTGACCTTACTTTGGCAGCAATAACCTCAACCAAAATGTTTTTGTAGTTACGGATCAGACCTGCACAACGGTCAGGAGGAATTTTGGACCTTCCTCTTTACAAAACTGTTTCGGTTACACAATATTCTTGGGATATCTGATGTGAATTGCTCTCGAGGTCATGCCACAGCATCTCAATCGGGTTGAGGTCAGGACTGACTGGGCCACTCCAAAGGGCGGATTTTCTTCTGTTCAAGCCATTCTGTTCAAGCCACTTCTGTGTTGTTGTCCTGTTGCATCATCTAACTTCTGTTGAGCTGCAATTGGCGGACAGGTAGCATTACATTCTCCTGCAAAATGTCTTGATAAACTTGGGAATTCATTTTTCCATTGATGATAGCAAGCTGCCCTGAGGCAGCAAAGTAGCACCCAAACCATGATGTTCCCTACCTCCACCATCCTTTACAGTTGGGATGAGGTTTTGATGGTGGTGTGCTGTGCCTTTTTCTCTCCACACATAGTGTTGCGTGTTCCTTCCAAACAACACAACTTTAGTTTAATCTGTCCTCAGAATATTTTGCCAGTAGCGTTGGGGAATATCCAGGTGCTCTTTTGCAAACTTCAGACATGCAGCAATGGGGTATTTTGAACAGCAGTGGCTTCTTCCGTGGGGTCCTCTGCGTGGTCCCATGGTGTTTATACTTGTGTACTATTGTTTGTACAGATGAACGTGGTACCTTCAGGTGTTTGGAAATTGCGCCCAAGGATAAACCAGACTTTTGGAGGTCTACCATTTTTATGAGATCTTGGCCGATTTCTTTTGATTTTCCCATGATGTCAATCAAAGAGGCACTGAGTTTGAAGGTAGGCATTGAAATGCATCCACAGGTACATCTTCAATTTGCCTATCAGAAGCTTCTAAAGCCATGACATTCTCTGGAATTGTTCAAGCTGTTTAAAGGCACAAGTCAACTTAGTGTATGTAAACTTCTGACCCACTGAAATTGTGATACAGTGAATTATAAGTGAAACAATTGTTGGAAAAAGACTTGTGTCATGCACAAAGTAGATGTCCTAAACGACTTGCCAAACCTATAGTCTGTTAACAAGACATTTGTGGAATGGTTGAAAAACAAGTTTTAATTACTCGAAACCAAGTGTATGTAAACTTCCGACTTCAACTGTAGATGTTAACATCTTCCAGAGATTTCTGTAAGTCTTTAGCTGACACTAGGATTCTTCTTAACCTCATTGAGCATTCTGCGCTGTGCTCTTGCAGTCACCTTTGTAGGACGGACACTCCTAGGGAGAGTAGCAACAGTGCTGAAATGTTGTCTTAACGTACTGTTGTAACCCTTTCCAGCTTCATGCAAGGTAACAATTCGTAATCTTAGGTCTTCTGAGATCTCTTTTGTTCGAAATTTTGTGAGTGTTTATGGGTCAGGGCAGCTCTAACCAAAATCTCAAATCTCGTCTCATTGCTTCGACTCCAGGTTAGTTGACTACTGACTTCAATGATCTTTTGGAGAAGTCATTAGCCTCGGGGTTCACATACTTTCCCCAACCTACACTGTGAATGCTTAAATGATGTATTCAATATAGACAAGAAAAATACAATAAGTTGTGTGTTATTAGTTTAGAACTCTGTATGTCTATTGTTGTGACTTAGAGATCAGATCAAATGTTATGTCAATTTTATGCAGAGATCCAGGTCATTTCAAAGGCTTCACATACTTTTTCTTGCCACTATATGGCATGAATGCATTTATACATGTATAGAATCTATAATATACGGTGTGATATCACTAAAAAACATTGGGAAAGATCTACAAAGAGAGATCTACAAAGAGAGATCTACAAAGAGAGATCTACAAAGAGAGATCTACAAAGTTCTGAACGGCCATACTATGTAAGATAAACAGGGAGCGGGAGAAATGTAACCACTGTAAAAGTTAAAATATTGATGTATAATCCCGGATTGCCCCTTTAACAGTATGTTGAGTGGCAATAGAAGGAATGGTCCTTTCCACGTGGGTCATTTTGGCAATGTTGTTACGTCCATCTCTTAGTCGTCCATTGAAAAGTGAAGAACTCAGAGCTCAATGATTACATTACTATCATCAGAGGACAATCAATCCAAAATGTCTATCCTCTCCCTCTGTAGTAGTTCTGTCATTAATCTGGTGTGTTATGTCTAATAGCAATACCATAGCCCCACCTAGAGGTGGAAACTATAACATCTCTCAATTACTCTCGTCTCTACCCATCTTTCTCTCTTCCCGCTCTACTCCTTTACCTCTTTCCCCCCTCATTTCATCTCCCCATCCTTTCATACCGCACCATTTCCTCCTTACTTTAATGACTTCTTCCACCCAGTCTCTCTCCCTTTCATCACCCTTCTGTTTACTCATCCCTACTTCACTCCTCATCTTTTTTTCTGTCCTTTTCCGCCCCAAGATCCTCTCGTCTTCCTATTTCACCACTGCACGTCCATTGACTTCTCCCTGCCTACTCTACAGATCCATCTCTCTGCCTCCCTTTTCCTCCTCTCCCCGTTTCTCTCTCCCTTCCCCTCTTTCCCTCACTCTCGCCCCTCCTCCCTCTCACCTCGTCGTCGTGCACCAGTTCCTTCTTGACCACCTTCATGGCGTATATCTGTTCGTTCTTCTTGAGTCGCACCAGCAGCACCTTGGCGTAGCTGCCACGGCCGATCACCCGGATCAGGTCGAAGTCCCCCAAGCCCAGCGCCAGCCCCTGGGAGATCTTGATGCCTTCAATCCCATCTACCACTGCTTTGATTTCCTGGAAAGAATGTTTGGATGGGAGAGAAACATTATGAAAGAGACATAGAGTGAGCTCAAAAGTATTTGGCCAGTGATCATTTTGTTGTTGTTTAGGCTCTGTATTCCTGCACTTTGGATTTGAAATTATACAATGACTATGAACTTAAAGTGCATATACTGTCAGCTTTCATTTGAGGGTATTTTCATCCATATTGGGTGAACCGTTTAGAAATTACAGCATGTTTTGTACATAGTCGCCCCATTTTAGGGGACCAAAAATATTTAATTTATGTATATTAAAGTAGTAAAATGTTAGGTATTTGGTATACCTAGCACGTAATGATAACATCAAGCTTGTGACTCTACGCATTTGTTGTTTTGGTTATGTTTCAGGTTATTTTGTGCCCAATAGAAATGAATGGTAAATAAAGTAGTGTCATTTAGGAGACACTTAATGTAAATAAAAATAGAAAATGTTTCTAAACACTTCCACATTTTAAAAAAAAAATGCTAACCTCCCCTGTTATTGTAATAGTGAGAGGTTAGCATGTCTTTGGGGTATGATATAAAATGCTAACCTCCCCTGTTATTGTAATAGTGAGAGGTTAGCATGTCTAGGGGGGGTATGATATAAAATGCTAACCTCTCCTGTTATTGTAATAGTGAGAGGTTAGCATGTCTTGGGGGTATGATATAAAATGCTAACCTCCCCTGTTATTGTAATAGTGAGAGGTTAGCATGTCTTGGGGGTATGATATAAAATGCTAACCTCCCCTGTTATTGTAATAGTGAGAGGTTAGCATGTCTTGGGGGTATGATATAAAATGCTAACTTCCCCTGTTATTGTAATAGTGAGAGGTTAGCATGTCTTGGGGGTATGATATAAAATGCTAACCTCCCCTGTTATTGTAATGGTGAGAGGTTAGCATGTCTTGGGGGTATGATATAAAATGCTAACCTCCCCTGTTATTGTAATAGTGAGAGGTTAGCATGTCTTTGGAGTATGACATTTACAAGTGCCTTGCGAAAGTATTCGGCCCCCTTGAACTTTGCGACATTTTGCCACATTTCAGGCTTCAAACATAAAGATATAAAACTGTATTTTTTTGTGAAGAATCAACAACAAGTGGGACACAATCATGAAGTGGAACTACATTTATTGGATATTTCAAACTTTTTTAACAAATCAAAAACTGAAAAATTGGGCGTGCAAAATTATTCAGCCCCTTTACTTTCAGTGCAGCAAAGTCTCTCCAGAAGTTCAGTGAGGATCTCTGAATGATCCAATGTTGACCTAAATGACTAATGATGATAAATACAATCCACTTGTGTGTAATCAAGTCTCCGTATAAATGCACCTGCACTGTGATAGTCTCAGAGATCCGTTAAAAGCGCAGAGAGCATCATGAAGAACAAGGAACACACCAGGCAGGTCCGAGATACTGTTGTGAAGAAGTTTAAAGCCGGATTTGGATACAAAAAGATTTCCCAAGCTTTAAACATCCCAAGGAGCACTGTGCAAGCGATAATATTGAAATGGAAGGAGTATTAGACCACTGCAAATCTACCAAGACCTGGCCGTCCCTCTAAACTTTCAGCTCATACAAGGAGAAGACTGATCAGAGATGCAGCCAAGAGGCCCATGATCACTCTGGATGAACTGCAGAGATCTACAGCCGAGGTGGGAGACTCTGTCCATAGGACAACAATCAGTCGTATATTGCACAAATCTGGCCTTTATGGAAGAGTGGCAAGAAGAAAGCCATTTCTTAAAGATATCCATAAAAAGTGTCATTTAAAGTTTGCCACAAGCCACCTGGGAGACACACCAAACATGTGGAAGAAGGTGCTCTGGTCAGATGAAACCAAAATAGAACTTTTTGGCAACAATGCAAAACGTTATGTTTGGCGTAAAAGAAACACAGCTCATAACCCTGAACACACCATCCCCACTGTCAAACATGGTGGTGGCAGCATCATGGGTTGGGCCTGCTTTTCTTCAGCAGGGACAGGGAAGATGGTTAAATTTGATGGGAAGATGGATGGAGCCAAATACAGGACCATTCTGGAAGAAAACCTGATGGAGTCTGCAAAAGACCTGAGACTGGGACGGAGATTTGTCTTCCAACAAGACAATGATCCAAAACATATAGCAAAATCTACAATGGAATGGTTCAAAAATAAACATATCCAGGTGTTAGAATGGCCAAGTCAAAGTCCAGACCTGAATCCAATCGAGAATCTGTGGAAAGAACTGAAAACTGCTGTTCACAAATGCTCTCCATCCAACCTCACTGAGCTCGAGCTGTTTTGCAAGGAGGAATGGGAAAAAATGTCAGTCTCTCGATGTGCAAAACTGATAGAGACATACCCCAAGTGACTTACAGCTGTAATCGCAGCAAAAGGTGGCGCTACAAAGTATTAACTTAAGGGGGCTGAATAATTTTGCACGCCCAATTTTTCAGTTTTTGATTTGTTAAAAAAGTTTGAAATATCCAATAAATGTCGTTCCACTTCATGATTGTGTCCCACTTGTTGTTGATTCTTCACCAAAAAATAAGGTTTTATATCTTTATGTTTGAAGCCTGAAATGTGGCAAAAGGTCGCAATGTTCAAGGGGGCCGAATACTTTCGCAAGGCACTGTGTGTTTAGCTTTCTCACTCATCATTATTCAAGATTCATTCAGGACTATCCGTAATCATGGTAGCATCCACATTAATGTAGAAGTGTTTAGAAACATATTCTATTCTTATTTACAATAAAAGTCCGCCAATACATTACTTACCATTCATTTCTATTGGTCACAAAATAATCTGAAACACAATCAAAACAAACAGCAAATGCATCTAACAAGTTTGTAGAGTCACAAGCTTGATGTTATCATTGCGTGCTATGAATATGGGACCAAATAATTAACTGTAACAGAGCCAAAACAACAAAAACGTGTCACTGTCCCAATACTTGTGGCACTCACTGTAGATAACCGTACACTGTTGAAAGGTCCTGCAGTGTATTTAGTGTAGCGTTTCGACCCAAAGGTTCCTGTCAGGCTTGAGGGAAGTGTTATGGTCATAGATAGAGCTAGTGTCATGCACATGTTGATATGATAAGCATATTTATTTTAAGAATGCATTATTTACTGTGTCTGAATAAACTCACCTCGGAGTCCTCTTCAACTTTGTCCATCTTGCAATTGTGTGGTAGGAAAGGTACTGAAGACAAGAGAGAAATAACTTGTTACCTAAGCGTTAATGCAGTCCTACCTAGAGTGGACTGAGGATTAAAAACCTTAGAGATCTCTATAGTCTACAGACATTTCCATTTAAAAAGGGTGTTCCACAAGAATCCATGGCTCTATCTCGAATCGTCTTTCCGCCACTCACTGCATTCTATCTCCTCGTCTCTTCAACCGTATTGGAGAAGAAGGTCCAAAATCATTTTGAGAAGGTCCTTATCCATTGGGTGAGAAGGTCAGAAGGGACCTCTCACCTTCTCATCCAATGGGTTTTGAGATTGAGGCAAAGAGAGGACGTGAGGAATCAAGGAAATGCAATTGAGATTCTCCCGTTGACTCCTTCTCAATGAATCTTTCCTTGATTCCTTGCCTCCTCTCAAAGGAGCATTGTGGGACCTATAGTTCACCCTTGTGACCAGCAGAGGGCCCAATGCTGTTCAGAGTGAGGTTCAGCTTTTTCCTGCCACTGCCCAAATCTAATTATTATTGTACTATACTATTGTACAACCTACTGTCTAGTCTGCTGCTGGATGAGTGACCACCTATTGGGTGTCCAACCTTCACACTAACCCTGATAGAGAACCAGTGCACAAAAACAAGGAAGGCCCTGTGCACAGCAGTGCATCTTGTTTCTACCAGAAGCAGCACCTTGAACAACTGGGGTAAAAATCACACACTTAGAAATATATATTTTTTCTTATTATTTTGCAAATTGTACTGTGCAGAATAGCACATGCAACTTTCTGACCAGTCTGTAAACAACAAAGGCATACTGATTCAAACATGCTCTTTCACTGTTCCATGGCTAGTTATTGGTTTTCCTTGAATAGTGCCTTTTAAAGCCTTTGAAATGAGTGTTCACAAAGTGTCTCATGGTAGGAGTGCTGATTTAGGATCAGTTTAGCCTTTTCATAAGGAATAAGAAAGATCAGCACTGCTACTCTGAGAACCTTTTTTGCATACAGGCCCAGGCCCAATGTATCAAGACAATGAGACCAAGCCTGGACTTTTGTGGTCTCAAGGCTAAGACCACAAGATATCTTATTTGACTACATCACAAATGTACCAAAATGTATATTATATGTAAATAGTTCGTTGTTAGATGCTTCTCCCTACATATTTTTTTCGAAGCCATTTTAGCTGTCGCAATAGCTGTTCTGTTTGAACCGATTCGCAAATCACGGGAATTTGTTGCACAATGCAGAAGTTGGCTCCCTCCGAGGCATATGTTGCTAGGCAACCCCTATGCACTTGCCAGCATAGGCCTGCTCCCTCCCCCTCCATGGCTAAAGCCAGTGTGAGAAACATGCTAACAAATGTTTGTGCTATGAATCTAAATAAATACTGCACTCTGACCCACAAAACTGTAAGCAAGGAAAGTAATGTAGTTTTATTGGAATGTGCAGCGGTTGTTGGTAAGTAATCAATCTTCTTGCTTCTAACATTACTTACTGCATCTTTAAGTCTATATTGTTTTATAGGAACTTACTTCCATCTGTATCCTCTGTGTCTTGAGGGAGGAGGTCCACCTCTTCACTCTTCTCATCTAAAGGGGCTCCTGTGATGGCATGACTGGCTCCTGCCAAGAGAAGACAGGCAAATAGCCTCACATGGTTGAGGCTGACAAAGAGCATCAAGCTAATCATGACTAGGTCCTTGGAGACACTGGGAAGAAGGGGAGTTATTTTAAGAGGTGTTCCACGGTGACAAACATCTTAGGCACATAGATTCAACTTTTTAACAAAAGACCACAGAAGTTGAGAAGTCTGCATATGTCTCACAACAAAGCACTTAAAATGTATTTTATGCAGTTCTAACCATGAGGCTCACCTCGCTATCTAATCAACAGGGAAATTTCATGTGCCATTTCAACGGGGATCAAAATGTTTGTTGATAGACAATCGTCAGATTACATGAAGAAACAAAACACAGCATAGAGATCTACTAAAGTGGACATTGGTTGACTATTGCCCTGGGTTTTCAGGCACCGGGTTTGCTTTAGTCGGGCTGATTGCAAGGACCCCTTAGATTCTGTATGTTAATCGTCTGTCACTAGAGATCAACCTCATGATGTCTCAGTATACAGTACACTGCAGTATGTGTGCATCCCAAATGGCACCCTGTTCCCTATATAGTGCACTTATTTTGAACAGTGCCCAGTTCTATACAGTGCCCAGTATATTGAGAACTAAAGCCAACTGTTTCTCATGAAATAACAGACCAGTCTTTTGCTCTGTTGACAAAGAAGGTTGGCTTTGAGTTATATGTGTTGTACAAAAGGGTTAATTGCTAGTTCGATTCACGCTCATTCAGAACAGAATTTAATCTGTTACAAATATACACCAGTACTTCAAATAGTAATGTTTTATTTAGATGTGTTCATAATTCGCCATTTCATTCCTGAATGTAATCTTAATTTACTCAAAAGTTGAATAATTCAAATGCAAAACTTAGTTTCACCCTAATGCAGTTGAATAGTACCCCCCTCCCCCCTCAAAAATTCACTGAAGTTGGTGAAATGCTTATGAACACTGTGAATGCTCTATAAATCAATTATAAGCTCAACATTATGCCTTTTGCAATGCCATTTGTGAAGTTTCTATATAGTGCTTATGAAGGCTCTATAAATCATATGTGGTTCCGGCATAGTACTGTCCAATCCGTCATGAGATACTATATCTATGGTACTCACCATATGCCTTTGGCAGGTCAGAGGGACAAGTGTGTGACAGCGCTTATGGACCAGCAGTTTGCAGTTGATACACTTGTAGCCCTGCCTCCCCAGCCCCCATATCCTTTCACTGCAGTGGCCACAGTACGCTTTCTGTTCGGGACAGACAGAGACAAATTGGGAGATAGTTAGTGTAACAACCCCTATCAGTCTGAGCTCATGACAATGGGTTGACACTATCGCAGTCATTGATCAAGAATCAATGGATCAACAGGTGAGGCAGACACGTGAAGGAGATCATGATAGATGCAGAGTGGTTGAGTTAGGCCTAGGCACCATCTTACATCAACTGGGAGCATGCTTGTTTTGTTACAATTGGCTATACATTTCACAGGTATATATGCCATTTAACAGCCACTTTTATTTAAAGCGACTTAGTGTGTGCGTACATATGGGTGCTCCAGTGGGAATCAAACCCACACTGTTTTGTCTGGCCCAGACGCTATTAGGCTTATAACATCTGTGGTCCAGCACACATCAGAACCCGGACACTTAGCGACGTTATGTCCACCACAGGCATATCCACAAACACATTCGGAGCCAGTTGTTAATCAACAGTCTCAAAAGAGCGGCACCACAGTGCAATGAGTGCTGAAGTTAAAAGTGACGTTGCCATGGAAACGCCATGCAAAGGAACTTCAAAGCTTAGCTACCCCTACCCCACCACTCCGCAGCCCAAACTGACTCAGAGAGAGACCGAAATAATAAAGAGAGAAAGAGATGGAGGGAGAGACAGAGTTTGAGAGGGAGAAAGAGAGGCAGCGGTTCGGGCGGTTCATAAATAAATCAAGACAAAATCTGTTTTCCCTCTCCGCTCAGTGCAGACGAGGGAGTAATTAAGGCGCCTGTTGTGAGGTGAGAAACTTTGAAGGCAGACTTTCCACACTCCCTGTCAAGACTTTGGGGAGCGCATTTCAATAGCAGAAGATACACGAGGGGCCATAACATATGCCATTTGTTCTTTAAAAGAGCCACAAGATCTTCAGATTATTTTTTGACTTACTAGTTATGTTCGATGTTCCAAAGACACTAACACAAGGTAGGAAGGAGGAAATACTGAGGGACCAAAAACATATGTTAGGCCTACAAAACAAACATATTTGGTCTTCTTGACTAGAAACATGCTGAATATGGACATTTTTGTGATTTAACACAATTTAAGAGTCACTTATAGCCCCGATGCAGTGTTCTTAATTTAACATTTTACCCCAAATTTTTTGAACGGTAGTGTATACCCCAAGTGGTCACTACTAATACTACTCTCGTCTGTTCTTCCCTGATGGGACAGTAAATTATTCCAGCGCATATCTAGGATGGGGGGGGGGGATATAGGGTGCTATTTGGGATGGACATCCTGTATGAGCCAGCTCACTGTCAGCTCCAAAATGGCTAATACACGTCTTCTCACTGGCTGGCCTTTGCTGGGCCATAATGCTGCTAAGCGCTAGGAGAGCACTAGGGAGGCAATGTGGAACGAGCCCAATTTAAAGTGCATTAGCTCGGCATGCAGTTGGCCCTGAGTCATAGTGGTTAAATCAACCTCTCAGAGACAAATTCCCCACTGCTCTGTTAGATAACTGACATTATATAGCCATCCCAGGCTGGGATATTTACATGGGATATTCAGTTGTGTGTGTACAGGAATGTTTTTCTCATAAAAATTTGCTAACAATGCAACAAAAATCTACAAGTGGACCCCCTTTCTGTAAATCAGCTTACCGTACACCAAAATTGACAACAAGTAAGTAATACATTTTATTGGAGAAAATTAAAACAATCTCTCTCCCGCGTCTCATTGGAAAGCTGTGAACTGACAACTGCTTTGTTTGGGTTCCATATCCGCAGCATGCTAAAGGAGCTTCTAACTAGACAGGAGCTCCAGTCAGTCATCTCCCTAATGGAATGCTAGCTCATAGCTGAGAAGGCTAATGGCAGGAATACAACATTCTGATACATTACCTGCACCACAGCTACTAAAGGGACCCCATTATGTCTAATGGTAGGCATTCACAAATAATATTTGTTGTACGGGACAGAGGTAAGAGATGGAGATGGAAAGAGACAGAAGAGAGGGACAACAAGGGAGAGGGATGAAGAGAGGGAGGGCTGGTGTGAGGGATTGAGAGCGGGGGAGGGAGAGAGCAGTTGAGAGAGGGAGGGATGAAGAGTGATGGGAAAAGAATAGGGGAGAGGAGAAACCTGACCTACTTCTGCTGGATGACTTGTTTATACTGTATAGAGGAGCAAGATAAAAAGAGGGGAGAAGGAGGGATGCTGTGAGGCATGGAGGGGAGAGACATTTGGGAAAGACTGCGCCAAAAAAGGACTTACTGTAAAACCATGTGCTGTGGTAACGATCGTACCCATAGTGACAAACGTGGCATCATAGTGACACAACTATCCACCTTAGACAAGCAATTTGGTGTGGCTGACAAATGAATGTACATGGAGGAAATACAGAAGGACAGATTATAGAAGCTTATAAAAATAGAACGTTTGCCAAAACTATACCAGTCTAATGTCTAAGCAAATAAACATGGCTCCAACATAACATTCAGTCTCTTCCAGCGCATCAGCGAGGGGGATGGGCTGCCTAATGGAGGTCTACTGGAATGAAGAGACTACAGTACAGTGCTGAATTGGCAGATCAGAGCTCTCAGTCTGGTCTAGACGTCCACCAGTAGACAAAAGCACCCAAGGTCCATCCTGTATTTTGGTAATATCTTCAAGCACACGAGCCTTGCCCCTGACTCCCATTTCCTTTCAGATGCAATAGGTACTTAAGGGCCTGCCTTTAACAATATTACCCTCCTAGGCTCGCCTTCAAGCCAGAGTGGACACTAACACTGGCAGTGCATTAAAGCGTTACAGCTAGATTGCCACAACAACATGCAGACGCATACACTTTCTGTCTCTAACCGTAAACTACCTGTCCAGTGAAAATCTCACTTATAAAAGTTCATATTCGGTTAACTCAAACCAAAATAATGTTGTTGACTCATCCTATACTCGTAATTGTGGCCAAAGCATAAATTGGAGATTTTTTTTTTTTAGAAAAGACCCACCTCAAACTTGTATCTCAAACAGACCGTTTTAAAAATACTTCATTTTTATTATAGGTAACACGTTATTTGATGCTCTACATTTCAACTATCTACTAACACTAACCCTCTCCAAACACCCCACAGGGCCGACATCCCCGTTATTTGCAAGAGGAAGCGTCACAGGTAACAGAGCCGGATGCCTGGTAAGGACCCGGAGAAGGAGAGTGGAAAAGCTGCCATTACCGTCAATACTACTCGCCAACGTGCAACGTCATGAATATCCTACCAACGGGACATCAAAAACTGTAATATCCTATGTTTCACGGAATTGTGGCTGAATGACGACATGGATATTCAGCTTGCGGGATATACGCTGCACCGGCAAGGTAGAACAGCACACTCCTGTAAGACGAGGGGGGCGGTCTGTGCATATTTGTAAACAACAGCTGGTGCACGAAATCTAAGGAAGTCTAGATTTGGCTCGCCTGAAGTAGAGTATATTGTGATAAATTGCAGACCACACTACTTGCCTAGAGAGTTTTCAGCTATACTTTTCGTGGCTGTTTATTTACCACCACAGATAGATGCTGGCACTAAGAGCGCACTCAGTCAGCTGTATAAGGAAATAAGCAAACAGGAAACCACTCACCCATGCGGCGCTCCTAGTGGCAGGAGACTTTAATGCAGGGAAACTTAAATCAGTTCTACCAAATTTCTATCAACGTGTTAAATGTGCAACCAGAGGGAAAATAATTCTAAATCACCTGTACTCCACACACAGAGATGAGTACAAAGCTCTCCCTCGCCCTCCATTTGGTAAATCCGACCACAACTCTATCCTACTGATTCCTGCTTACAAGCTAAAATTAAAGCAGGAAGCACCAGTGACTGGGTCTATAAAAAAAGTGGTCATGAAGCAGATGCTAAACTACAGGACAGTTTTGCTAAACACCTCCCTTTGCAACTGGATCCTGGACTTCCTGATGGGTCGCTCCCAGGTGGTGAGGGTAGGTAGCAACACATCTGCCACGCCGATCCTTTACACAGGAGCTCCCCAGGGGTGCGTGCTCAGTCCCTTCCTGTACTACCTGTTCACCCACAACTGCATGGCCAGGCACGACTCCAACACCATCATTAAGTTTGCAGACAACACAACAGTGGTAGGCATGATCACAGACAACGACGAGACGGCCTATAGGGAGGAGGTCAGAGACCTGGCCGGGTGGTGTCAGAATAACGACCTATCCCTCAAAGCAACCAAGACAAAGGAGATCATTGTGGACTTCAGGAAAAGGAGGACCGAGCACGCCCCATTCTCATCGACGGGGCTGTAGTGGAGCTTCAAATTCCTTGGTGTCCACATCAACAACAAACTAGAATGGTCCAAACACACCAAGACAGTCATGAAGAGGGCACGACAAAGCCTATTCCCCCTCAGGAAACTAAAAAGATTTGGCATGGGTCCTGAGATCCTAAAAATAATTCTACAGCTGCTGGCATCACTACCTGGTACGGAATTACTCCGCCCACAACCGTAAGGCTCTCCAGAGGGTAGTGAGGTCTGCACAAAGCATCACCGGGGGCAAACTACCTGCCCTCCAGGACACCTACACCACCCGATGTTACAGGAAGGCCATAAAGATCATCAAAGACAACAACCACCCGAGCCACTGCCTGTTCACCCCGCTATCATCCAGAAGGCGAGGTCAGTACAGGTGCATCAAAGCAGGGACCGAGAGACTGAAAAACAGCTTCTATCTCAAGGCCATCCGACTGTTAAACAGCCACCACTAACATTGAGTGGCGGCTGCCAACACACTGACTCAACTCCAGCCACTTTAATAATGGGAATTGATGGAAATTGATGTAAAATATATCACTAGCCACTTTAAACAATGCTGCTTAATATAATGTTACATACCCTACATTATTCATCTCATATCTATATGTATATACTGTACTATATACTTTATGTAATACATGTATCACTAGCCACTTTAAACTATGCCACTTTGTTTACATACCCTACATTACTCATCTCATTTGTATATACTGTACTCGATACCATCTACTGCATCTTGCCTATGCCGTTCTGTACCATCACTCATTCAGATATCTTTATGTACATATTCTTTATCCCTTTACACTTGTGTGTATAAGGTAGTAGTTTTGGAATTGTTAGGTTAGATTACTCGTTGGTTATTACTGCATTGTCGGAACTAGAAGCACAAGCATTTCGCTACACTCGCATTAACATCTGCTAACCATGTGTATGTGACAAAGAAATTTGATTTGATTTGGCAATTGCTCGGCCTCTGAATGCAAGGCACTACAGAGGGTAGTGCGTACGGCCCAGTACATCACTGGGGCTAAGCTGCCTGCCATCCAGGACCTCAACACCAGGCGGTGTCAGAGGAAGGCCCTAAAAATTGTCAATGACCCCAGCCACCCCAGTCATAGACTGTTCTCTCTACTACCGCATGGCAAGAGTTACCAGAGTGCCAAGTCTAGGACAAAAAGGCTTCTTAACAGTTTTTACCCCCAAGCCATAAGACTTCTGAACAGGTAACCAATGGTAACCCGGACTATTTGCATTGTGTGCCCCCCAACCCCTCGTTTTACACTGCTGCTACTCTCGGTTTATCATATATTCATAGTCACTTTAACTATACATTTATGTACATACTACCTCAATTGGGCCGGCCAACCAGTGCTCCCGCACATTGGCTAACCGGGCTATCTGCATTGTGTCCCACCACCCGCCAACCCCTCTTTTACGCTACTGCTACGCTCTGTTCATCATGTATGTATAGTCACTTTAACCATAACTACGTGTACATACTGCCTGACTAACCGGTGACTGTATGTAGCCTCGCTACTGTATATAGCCTGTCTTTTTACTGTTGTTTTATTTCTTTACATACCTATTGTTCACCTAATACCCTTTTTGCAGTATTGGTTAGATCCTGTAAGTAAGCATTGTATTCAGTGCACGTGACAAATTTACTTTGATTTGATCCCTTACCCTAACTCTTTTAAAAATAAATAATTTATTGAATGTTTACAAAATACCTGCAGTGAAGCCGCTCAACAACTACATCACTAGTCATTTAACAGACTCCCATCCAGAGCGACACACAGAAGCAACCAGGGTCAACGCCCTGCTCAAGGGCACGTCGACAGATCTCCCACAAGGTCAAAAAACAGGGACCCGAGCCAGCAATCCATCAGCCCAACCGCCAGCCCTCCAAGATCCCCCCACAGTTCCCCAAGAGCTGCCCCTCAAAGTTTGAGTGCATGTATGGCACTATTTACCTGTGCGTATTTGACTGAGTGTGTGTGTATATGCATGTGCACAAACACCAGCACGGCATCAGCCTCAGGCAAACCGGCATTAGCTGTAAAAACACTGCCCCTCAGTGTCATTCAAACATACTTTTAATTAGGTTTCATTTTGACTTTCTTTTTTTCTACTTTTATCTTTGACTTTCATCCTATCCCCCGCCCAGCAACTTCACCCCCACTTGTCTCCAATTCCACATCCCAACCCTCAGCCCCTCCCACCTCTCTCTGCTGGCCACCCACTTCGGGTTTCTACGCACACGCACACACACACACACACACACACACACACACACACACACACACACACACACACACACACACACACACACACACACACCTTTCAATTATGCTGGGATGTTTAACAAACCATTTCAATCTAGCTAATCGAATAGAATCCACAGATTGCGAGTTGAAAATAAATATTTTTACTAAGAGTATTAGTATATTACTATTTGACTCACCCAGTCTCTCCAGATCTCCCAACAGTACTATTTCTAGAGTCAATTTTAGATCAATGTTCTGCATTTTCAGCAATTCCTGAACCTGAGACCTGAGGGCAATACTAAAATAAATGGTCTATTGATTTCTGCAGAGCTGTGATGATTGAATGCCCCAAATATTCAAAGAATTCTTGCCACCAACAAAATTATCTAATAATTTTAGCTGAAAAGCACTAAGTCTTGAATCTTGCATCATTTTATATATCAACTCATACACCCTGTATCATGGAATCGGTACATCAAAAATCTCTTCCCAATTATTTTAAAATCTGTATGGCACAGCTATCAACATCGTGGTCCTCAAATTAAACTGGTATGCTTTCCTATTTATGCTATTATTATTCCTCCACCATTCTGTGGTTGGGGTGCACCCACAAACGCCATTCTGTGGTTGGGGTGCGCCCACAAACGCCATTCTGTGGTTGGGGTGCGCCCACAAACGCCATTCTGTGGTTGGGGTGCGCCCACAAACGCCATTCTGTGGTTGGGGTGCGCCCACAAACGCCATTCTGTGGTTGGGGTGCGCCCACAAACGCCATTCTGTGGTTGGGGTGCGCCCACAAACGCCATTCTGTGGTTGGGGTGCGCCCACAAACGCCATTCTGTGGTTGGGGTGCGCCCACAAACGCCATTCTGTGGTTGGGGTGCGCCCACAAACGCCATTCTGTGGTTGGGGTGCGCCCACAAACGCCATTCTGTGGTTGGGGTGCGCCCACAAACGCCATTCTGTTGTTGGGGTACGCCCACACCATTCTGTCGTTGGGGTGCGCCCACAAACGCCATTCTGTCGTTGGGGTACGCCCACAAACGCCATTCTGTCATTGGGGTACGCCCACAAACACCATTCTGTCGTTGGGGTACGCCCACAAACACCATTCTGTCGTTGGGGTACGCCCACAAACACCATTCTGTCGTTGGGGTACGCCCACAAACACCATTCTGTCGTTGGGGTACGCCCCCACCATTCTGTCGTTGGGGTACGCCCCCACCATTCTGTCGTTGGGGTACGCCCCCACCATTCTGTCGTTGGGGTACGCCCCCACCATTCTGTCGTTGGGGTACGCCCCCACCATTCTGTCGTTGGGGTACGCCCCCACCATTCTGTCGTTGGGGTACGCCCACACCATTCTGTCGTTGGGGTACGCCCACACCATTCTAACATACTTAATTACCATTTTTTTGGAAGGAAATAAATTTGACTCATATTATAATTATTTATTGGTCATATTTCATAGAAATGTGGAAACACTGGACAGTTACTTTAAGCAAGTGGGGGGGATTGACGGGGCAAAACAAGGCAACCCGTTAAATAGGCCACCATCAGCAGCCATCTTTAATCATGCATATCCAGACAGCTGTGGCAGTGACTTGACTGTCAGTCATGTATTATTCAACCACTAAGTGTTTGTGAATGAATGTACTGTACTAGCTGAACTACTCTGTACAGTAGTAGTAGTAGTAGTAGTAGTAGAGGATTGTTAACACTTTCACACCTTCTTTCAAAAATACCAACAAGGTCTGTTCTCATCAAATTCTTAAGTGACCGTTTTATTAAATGGATGGTTCACCCAAATGACTAAATCACATTTTAGTTTACTTGCCCTGAAAGCAGGCTTTGGTCAAGAAGAACAGCAATCCATGCTTTGGTCTTGATTTCATCATCTTGAATAGTAGCGTTAAACAGGTTGATAATCATTACACTATTGACAAACCTACCAATGACTGTGCAAATGATCTCGAAACTGGAAGTAGAGTGCTAGAGGGGGAATGGGGTGTGTCGGGGAGGGGGAATGTGACACTAATACTCACCCTGTTAAAGCGCTTGGCCTGGAAGAGGTGTCCGTTGACTCGGTAGAGCTTCCTCCATCTTCTGGCCCCGCGGCGGTAGATCGATTCTAGGCGAGAGAGGAAAAGGTTGTACAGTAGCTGCATGGCAGGGAGTGAGAAAGGGATGGAGAAGATAGTGGTGGATGGAGCAGTGCAAGGTCCTCCAAAATCACACAGGAGCGAGCGAGTAGTCATAGAAAGAGAGACAGGCACGCATGCTCACACACATTCTCTCAGCACTTTCCTCCCTCCCTCCCTTTATATCCATCCTACCCTCCCCCTTCTCCATCCAACAGAGGAGAAATCTCTCTCCCCTGCCATCCTCTGTTGAACTTTCTCCTCTCTCCCTCTCTCCCAACCTCTCCCATCCTCTCCTTAGTCTCTCTGTACCTACACTTCATTCCCTCCCTCCCTCCCATCCTCTCCCATCCTCTCCTTCGTCTCTCTGTACCTACACTTCATTCCGTCCCTCCCTCCCATCCTCTCCCCATCCTAGTCTCTCTGTACCTACACTTCATTCTGTCCCTCCCTCTCTCTCTCCCTCCCATCCTCTCCTTCGTCCCTCTGTACCTACACTTCATTCTGTCCCTCCTCTCTCCCTTGAGGTCCTGGTCTTATTAATTTCTCAGTAATGTCTTGAATCCTGATGGGAATGTAAAAGGTCCAGGCTGCTATTTATACCTTCTGAGCTGTCTATTAATACAGTGTATAATACTGCATAATGAACAACACTGTATCAACAGACTTAGCTCAAGGATTTAGCACTATGTAGCACACGTCTCCGAGTAGGAGTGCTGAGCTAAGATCAGTTTAGACTTTTAGATCATAAAGAATGAGGTTAAAAGAACAAAGGGGACCTGACCAGCACTCCTACTCTGACACACTTTGTGAATATGGACAAGGATCCTAACACTAAATACACCTCCCAGATTATTATATACAAAAGATACGACTAAGTGGAATTTGTTCTGCATAATAGTATTTTGAGATCCAAGCATTGTATTAAAAAAGGAAATGAATAGATTGAAGACGGGAGCGTGCTTCACTCTCTCCTTAAACAAATAGCAGGCAAATTAATTAAATAATATGCTTCACAGAAATGTGATCCATCTTAAAACGTCAACATCAAATGCAAATATTTTTGCTTATTGGCAACCATGAGATGTTAAGATGATTAAAAGGCATATAAATAGATGTGATCAAATAATGTGATGAAATGCAATGAATATTGGAATGTTCTATACTGTGGCTACAATTCAACAACTGCCGAGCTGAGAATAGCTAATCCAACTATAAATGATGACAATGCTGTCAGACATAATGATGATGTCAAACATGATTCACTGTGACACTCATTTCCAGCAACAGGATGTTGTTACATGAAATTGACAGGTTGCATGTGTTGACAGTTTCCCTGAAGTCATATCCCAGCATGAGCTGAATTGGGTATACTAATCTGTTTGGGGGAATCATACTAATACGGGTTTCTTGCTCTCCCTCTCACACACACATTAACAAGCACACTCCCCTCCCTCCCTCCCTCCCTCCCTCCCTCCCTCCCTCCCTCCCCCTCCCTCCCTCCCTCCCTCCCTCCCTCCCTCCCCCTCCCTCCCTCCCTCCCTCCCTCCCTCCCTCCCTCCCTCCCTCCCTCCCTCCCTCCCTCCCTCCCTCCCTCGTCTAGTCTCAACATGCATCCTTACTGGTTCGCTGGATGGGTGCGGCAGAAAGCATCCTACGCTCCCTTTGCCTCTGTTGCCATGGCAACACCGACCTCGCCAGATGCTAGCTGTGGTTAGCGTACCATGGCCATGCCTACGAACAAAATGTCCATCAAAGCAAACCTCCCCGAAAACAACTCGTATAACGACATCATGATCGGTGGTTGCGCAAACGGAGATGTTGATGCCTCTGATCTGTTTCTACGGGTTTATCTCCAGTTGGATGCAACCATTCAGTCAACCAGTCAGTTAGCCATTCAGTCAGTCATTCAGCAAGCCAGTCTGTGGCTGTTTCAAATGTCATGTACTTTGCCTTCCCTTGCTCCCTAAACTTTATGTACAGCAACTCTGTATTCCTTCGGTGCCCCGTAACTACACTCTCTCAGCTTTGTCTCGCTCTGTCTCTCTGAGCAGCTAGCTACAGCCAATCAGGCATAATAGCGAAGGGGATTAAAGTACTAGACGAAACACTTAAGGCCATTTGAACAACTGGATGAGGATTAAGGAGAGGCACAAACGGCATAAAGAAAGAAAGAAAACAAACGGGGGGGACAAAAATACCTGGAATAGCTACATATCCCTGTTGCAGAGGTTGAAAGTACTGTAGACTTCATGGAGAGGGCTACGTCCAAAATGGCAACCTATTCTCTACATCTGCCCCTGAACCGGCAGTTAACCCACTGTTCCTAGGCCGTCATTGAAAATAAGAATTTGTTCTTAACTGACTTGCCTAGTTAAATAAAGGTTCAATTTAAAATAAAATAAATGTAAATTAAAAAAAGTTTTAAATGTTAAAATCAGCTTTGGCAGTGATTACAGATGCGAGTATGGGTTCTGGGTAAGAGTATGAGTTCTGGGTAAGTTTCTAAGACCGCTGCACACCTGGATGTACAATATCTGCACATTACTCGTTAAAATTCTTCAAGCTGTCGCGTTGGTTGTTGATCATTGCTAGACAGCCATTTTCAGGTCTTGACATATATTTTCAAACCGATTTAGGTCATAACTGTAACTAGGCCATTCAGAAACATTCAATGTTGTCTTGGTAAGCAACTTCAGTTTATATTTGGCCTTGTGTTTTAGTTAATTGTCCTGTTGAAAGGTGAATTTGTCTTTTTTGGGTAGCAGAAACTAGGATTTTGCCTGTGCTTAGAGCTATACCTTTCATTTTTATCCTAAGAAAACTCCATAGTTTTTGCTGATGACAAGCATTCCCATAACATGATGCAGCCACCACCATGCTTGCAAATATGAAAAGTGGTACTCAGTATGGTGTTGTGTTGGATTTGCTACAAACATAACACTTTGTATTCAGGACATAAAGTGAATTTCTTTGCCACATTTTTTGCAGCATTATTGCCTTTTTGCAAACAGGATACATGTTTTTGAAAATGTTGTATTCTATACAGGCTTCATTCTTTTCACTCTGTCATTTAGGTTAGTATTGTGGAGTAACTACAATGTTGTTGATCCACCCTCAGTTTTCTAATTTCACATCCATTAAACTCAAACTGTTTTAAAGTCACCATTGGCCTCATTGTGAAATCCCTGAGCGGTTTCCTTCCTCCCCGGCAACCGAGTTAGGAAGGAAGCCTGTATTTTCGTAGTGACTGGGTGTATTGATACACCATCCAAAGTGTAAGTAATAACTTCACCATGCTCAAAGGGACATTAAACGTTTGCTTTAAAAAAAAAACGATCTACCAATACGTACTCATCTTTGCGAGGCATTGGAAAACATTCCTGGTCTTTGTGATTGAATCTGTGTTTGAAATTCACTGCTCAACTGACGGACTGTACAGATTGTATGTGTGGGGTACAGAGATAACGTAGGCTTTCAAAAATATGTTAAACACTATTATTGCATACAAAGTGAGTCCATGCAATTTATTGTGCGATTGTGCAGATTTTTACTCCTGAACTTATTTCGGTTTGCCATAACAAACGGGTAAAACATTTAATGACTCAAGACATTTCAGCTTTTCATTTTGAACTAATTTGTAAAAATTTTGAAAAACATAATTCCACTTTGACATTATGGGGCCATTGTGTAGTGTGTAGGCCAGTGACAGAAATATAAATGTAATCCATGTTAAATTCAGGCTGTAACACAACACAATGTAGCAAAAAGTCCAGGGGTGTGAATACTTCCTGAAGGCTCTGTATATAGTGCACTACCTTTGACCAGGGCCCATAAAATGAATAGTGTACCATTTTGGACACAACCAGGGCCTTTCTTCCAGATGTACTGTTTGGATGGTGTCTGTTGTGAACAGTTGTATTCAGCCAAACAGACCTTATCATCTCAATGAATGTCTCTGATGACATCTCCTCAGCGGGTTCTCGCTGCAATAATGTGGCGGCACCCATTGCTAAGGAGGTATTTTCTCAACATCTGTCCTGTGTGTATAAAGACAGAGAAATAGATCACTCTTTTTAGCGACACTCCTCTTCAGATTCTCTGTCTAATGCTGTTGCAACTCCAGGCACCCAGAGGGAACGCACCAAATCTGCCACAAATCAACAAGCTCGCTGTGTTTCCATAGATACTCAGTCTTCCCTATTTTCCTTCCTCCACATCAGTAGAATGGGGGGGGGGGGAGACGAGACAACATGCCACTGTGGAGAAGCAAAAATTAGCCAATCATTTTCCCGCTATTCGAGGGTGCGTGTGGGCGTCGGCTAGTGAACTACCTGCCACATTACAGGTGGGCGGCAGCCACATGTCTGACGCTAGCAGTTTGGCTGACTCAGGTCTTCTGACTCAGCTTGATATGGGCATAAGATCCCCTCTCTTTTCCTGTCACACTCTTTCTGGTACACTGCAGTAGGTCTACTTGACTCAGAGTCTCATGATGCAATTCCATAAAATGTGTTGTTACAATCTGTTGAGTAGTTGATGGATGCAGGTGGTAGAGGAATTTGGTCCCATATTCCTAGCATGCAATGACTACATCAAGCTTGTGACTCTACAAACTTGTTGGATGCATTTTCAGTTAATTTTGGTTGCGTTTCAGATTATTTTGTGCCCAACAGAAATGATATGGTAAATAATGTATTGTGTCATTTTCACTGGCGTAGCACCCCCCACACCCCCGCAGCCGACAATCCTTTGAGGGCGGTGGTCCCCCCAGAGATCGGGCCCCCCGGATAGCATATAATTCATGTCATAAGCCCATTTTGTTTTACATTTATGACAGGAAATTAATAACATTTTCTTTCAGCCTCATGGGAGTCACAAGCTTGATGTAATCATTGCATGCTAGGAATATGGGATCAAATACTAAACTTTTGACTACTTATTTATAAGAATATTTAGGAGTGTCAATCATTTTGACCCCTAGTTTTTTTTTTTTTTTTTATAAATTGTATTAGTATAAAAATATAGATTTTCCCCCTTTTTTTGCATACTTTATAGCTCAGTGTTTGAATTGTTTATTTTACACAGTCATTATTGCTCATCTTTATGAAGGGGTGTCAATCGTTTCGGACCCCACTGTATATTCAATCAAGTAGGTTTTTCCCACATCAGCAAAACAGAAGCCATGACACTGCACAACAGGGAACAGGTACTAGGATGTACAGTGCCTTCAGAAAGTATTCTTGCCATTTGACTTTCCACGTTGAATTTAAAATGGATTCAAATGTAGATTTTCTCACCCATCTACACACAATACCCCGAAATGACAAAGTGAATACGCTTAGACATTCTTGCAAATGTATTGAAAATGAAATAGAGAAATATCGAAATAATAAAGTATTCAACCCCCTGAGTCAATGCATGTTAGAATCACCTTTGGAAGTGATTACAGCTGGGAGTCTTTCTGGTTAAGTCTCTAAGAGCTTTCCACACCTGGATTGTGCAACATTTGTCCATTATTCTTTAAAAAATTATTCAAGATGTGTCAAATTGGTTGTTGATCATAGGTGCATTTTGCTAATCATTTCATTAATTTCAACTGTCCCTCAGTTTTTTTTGAAGACTTAGAAATACAGTCCCTTTTGTCAAATGGACTCCCAAACAAAGAGCGTGTGTCTGTGTGTGTAAGCACGAAGTTACCCAGTCAAATCTAATGTGATACAGCCTTTATAACCAGCCTGCTGGAGTGACAGTACTCCTGACCTCGTGCCGCCTTAGGGGCTTGTATCAACAGTAACACTTGTCTAAAGGATGAGGGTGGACTGTGTGAACACGATAAACAAGACTCGAGTCACAGAGAGTGTCGCTGGTGCCGGCTAACATTACACCACGCCTATAGCATTAAGCAGGTAAACTAGGAAGTTTGTGAGTTTGTTTTGGCTGTCAGAAAGGTTCACTACTGCATATTCTGCATATAGTGTCCTGTATTCACGAGGACATGGCTAAATAGGAGCTGCATATGGGGTGTCGGGTAGGTTTTTACCTGCTATGTGTGTAACTTTTTGCCGGCATGAGCAGTGTCAACCTTTTGCTGTCCAGAAGGGGCTGTGCAGCAAAATGTTGAAAACAGTGGAGCCAGGGTATGCTTTTGCTCAGATTTCATTGAAATGAATAAGAGCATCTCAGTTTGCAAATGTGATGCGTCTAGCGTAGCAGGCCAGTAAGAAGGCGTCTGTATGCAGAGACTGTCCCGGTGATGAGACAGCAGAGGAGCAAGGTAAATTGTCATTGTCGATCATTAGTGAGGTCATTTCTGATCATTCTTCGGCAATGTCAGAAAGAATAGAATGCCTGAGTCATTCGATAGTACCATTATTAGGGATACAATTATATTATCTTGCTTACTGACTTTAAGTGGGCTTATTAGCGGGCCTGCCGGATTCTGTCTCGACCACAATTGTTTTCTGAATGTTGATTATCTTTTCATCTTCGCTGTGGCAAAGGAAATTACATTATATTAGCCACAGTTAGCTAGCCACGCTAGTCAATTTAAAAAAAGGTTATTGTTTATTATCTGAGACCTTTTCCCTTGTTTGCCCCATGAAAACAGTTGAGACCCCCACACACACACACACACACACACACACACACACACACACACACACACACACACACACACACACACACACACACACACACACACACACACACACACACACACACACACACTTCCTCTGGGCTAACAGACATGTTCCTCTGAGACACAGACAGACTAGTGTTGCATCGCCCCATTTTCAGACGAGTGAGGAAGATGTGCAAGGAGAGAGAGATCGGAAGATAGGAGAGAAACATTGAGAGAGAGAGAGAAATAAAGAGAGCGTTGGTGTGGTAGAGAAAAAACAGAGATAAGCCAGACAAGTAAAAAAGTACTGCACCTGCACAAGTGTATGGCAGTGGGAAGAATCCAGCCATGTTGTAAGAGTTGTTATACCCAGGCCATGTAGGTCTAAAGGTGTTCATATGCTCTACTAAAGTAGGAGAGAACAAAGCAGGCAGCTGCTCTCTAGAGGTGGTGGCAGTTGTTCCAGTGGCTCAAGGACAGGACATTTACAGGGGCTAGACTCACTTCCAGACATTGTTCCTGATCCCACTAGCAGGAAGATGATAAACTCTACCAGCACCCTCCCCCCTTTCAAAGAGTGCACTCAAAGATGTTGGGGCTTTCCACATGTGGGTCACTTACAAAAACAGTATAATTAAATAAATAATTGTTTCCTTTTTGAATAGCCAATAAAAACTAAAAAGGAATTATAGGCAACTAGCTAGTACCTCACAATAGAATGCAATCCGTTCTTAAAGCATTTCAGAATCAGCAGAAGCAGCCATTTTTAGATGCAGGCAGTTTATTTGAAAAGGTCAAAGGTATAATTGAGCCCCTTATGAATTTACCTGACACCCCTGTGCACTCACTCGCCAGGTTCTCCTTTTCATCCTTCTCTGTTTCATAAGTGTGTAAAGCCCTGAAAGAAATTGATGTAAACAAATCCCCTGGCCCTAGTGAACTAGACCCCCACTTCCTACACCTAGCTGGAGACATCATTTCTACCCCCTTAACATGTATTTTTAACCTCACACCTGATGTTCAGGAAATCCCCCAGTTATGGAAATCTGTTTTTGTACTGCCTCTCCTGAAAGGTGGAGATCCTTCACTACTTGACAACTATCAACCCATATCAAAATCATCTGTACTGTCAAAGGTACTGGAGTCCTTAGTTAGTAGGCAGCTAAAGGTCTATTTCCAAGAAAACAACATCTTAAATGGAATGCAATCAGGATTTAGGGCAGGCCACATCACTGTTTCAGCAACATTGAATGTTTTAAATGACATCCACTGTGCTCTTGACAACAAATTACATTGTGTGTCTGTCTTTATTGATTTGTCGAAAGGCTTTTGACACCGCGGACCATGCTGTGTTATTGCAAAGGTTAAAATGTTGTGGAATTACTGGTCATACTCTAGATTGGTTTGTAAATTACCTATCAAAATGTACACAATGTGTAATGGCGGATGGTTGTAAATCTGAGTCCTTGGAGGTGTGCTCAGGTGTCCCGCAAGGTTCTATTTTGGGCCCACTGTTGTTAATTTTGTATATCAACAACATTGGGGATCTTACTGAACCAGCGGATGTTCATTTTTATGCAAATTATACTGTTCTTTATTCAAATGGTAGTAGTTTATCTTTAGCTTTTGAAAATGCCCAAAGAGCATTTAACATCATATAACAGAATCTGTATGTTTTAAAGCTGGTTCTAAATTTTGATAAAACAAAATGCATGGTATTTCAAAATGACAGGCATGTTACTAATCATGTCATTGCTACATTGGCTGGATATACTATAGAGCAAGTTAAAGTGTACAAATATTTGGGTCTGTGGGTTGGTGATAAGCTAAGCTTCACTGTGCATGTAGAGAACTTGATAAGGAAGCTCAAGCTAAAAATAGGTTTTAAAAACCGGCATAAGGCTTGCTTTTCTTTGGAGGCCAGGAAGAAGCTAGTACGATGTACATTGCCGGTGGTTTAGATTTTAGTGATGTTATATACAGTTGAATTTGGAAGTTTACATCCACTTAGGTTGGAGTCATTTAAACTTGTTTTTTAACCACTCCACAAATTCCTTGTTAACAAACTATAGTTTTGGCAAGTCAGTTAGGACATCTACTTTGTGCATGACACAAGTCACTTTTCCAACAATTGCTTACGGACAGATTATTCCACTTCTAATTCACTGTATCACATTTCCAGTGGGTCAGAAGGTTACATGCTAAGTTGGCTGTGCCTTTAAACAGCTTGGAAAATTCAGAAAATGATGTCATGGCTTTAGAAGCTTCTGATAGGCTAATTGACATCATTTGAGTCAGTTGGAGGTGTACCTGTGGATGTATTTCAAGACCTACCTTCAAACTCAGTGCCTCTTTGCTTGACATGGAAAAATCTAAAGAAATCAGCCTCAGACAAATTGTAGACCTCCACAAGTCTGGTTCATCCTTGGGTGCAATTTCCCAAACGCCTGAAGGTACCACAACAAAGGACCTTGTGAAGATGCTGGGGGAAACAGGTACAAAAGTATCTATATCCACAGTAAAACGAGCCCTATATCGACATAACCTGAAAGGCCGCTCAGCAAGGAAGAAGCCACTGCTCCAAAACCGCCTTAAAAAAAGCTAGACTACAGTTTGCAACTGCACATGGGGACAAAGATCGTACTTTGGGGAGAAATTTCCTCTGGTCTGATGAAACAAAAATCGAACTGTTTGGCCATAATGACCATCGTTATGTTTGGAGGAAAAATGTGGAGGCATGCAAGCTGAAGAACAACATCCCAACCGTGAAGCACGGGGGTGGCAGCATCATGTTGTGGGGGTGCTTTGCTGCAGGAGGGACTGGTGTACTTCACAAAATAGATGGCTCATGAGGTTGGAAAATTATGTGGATATATTGAAGCAACATCTCAAGACATCAGTCAGGAAGTTAAAGCTTGGTCGTAAATGGGTCTTCCAGATGGACAATGACCACAAGCATACTTCCAAAGTTGTGGCAAAATGGCTTAAGGACAATAAAGTCAAGGTATTGGAGTGGCCATCACAAAGCCCTGACCTCAATCCTATAGAAAATGTGTGGGCAAAAATGAAAAAAATGTGTGTGAGCAAGGAGGCCTACAAACCTGACTCAGTTACACCAGCTCTGTCAGGAGGAATGGGCGAAAATTCACCCAACTTATTGTGGTAAGCTTGTGGAAGGCTACCCGAAACATTTGACCCATTTCAACAATTTAAAGGCAATGTAACCAAATATAAATTGAGTGTATGTGAACTTCTGACCCACTAGGAATGTGTTGAAAGAAATAAAAGCTGAAATAAATAATTCTCTCTACTATTATTCTGACATTTCACATTCTTAAAATAAAGTGGTGATCCTAACTGATCTAATAGAGGGAATTTTTACTAGGATTAAATGTCAGGAATTGTGTAAAACTGAGTTTAAATGTATTTGGCTAAGGTGTATGTAAACGTCCGACTTCAACTGTATATGCAGGCCTCAACCACTACCCTGAGAGCACTTGATTCAGTATATCATGCGGCCCTCAGGTTCATTACAAATCAGAAACGTCAAACACATCATCGTGATCGCGACAGCGCTGTTGGCTGGTCGTCATTGACCTTGCGTATGTTTAAACACTGGTATACACTGATTTATAAGGCCATATTGGGTAAAATGCCATTTTATGTCTGTTCTTTTTTAGTCAGGTCGGTAAATAAATATCAGTTACGGTCCCATTCTGATTTGCTTCTAACAGTACCAAAAATTAGAACAGGACATGGTAGAAATAGTTTTAGTTACTCAGCTCCGTGGTCCTGGAATTCTCTCCTGAACATTTAAAAATTTGATGATAATAGTTTTGTTGGTAGAGTTTAAACACTTGATCAATGTATATGTCATAGAAGAGTGTAATTGTCTTTAGGACAGCTGTTTTTTGGTCAAGTATGTGAACTGTATGTGTGTTTATAGTTTTGTTTAATGTTGCTAGTGTATGTAAGTTATTTTGTCTGAAAGGTTGTTCCTCCAGCTGCTATTGGACCAGCTGCTATTGGACCAGCTGCTATTGGACCAGCTGCTATTGGACCAGCTGCTATTGGACCAGGTCTCTGGTGAGAAAAGTTCTCTCAATGAGAAAAGCCTGAATAAATAAAGGTTAAATAAAATAAATTTAAAAAGTAGACAGACTACACAGCACGCTAAAGCATAAACATTTCAACGAGTGCCCAGCCCATATACAGTACAGCCCATTCTTATAAACTGGGGACTGTCCCCATTTGAACATCTTCATGGGAGACAGAGATATTATAAGCCATGTACAGACAAAGAATATATGGAGTGTATCCAATAGCCCCAAAGCCACTCAGATACATTTAGCACTCCATGTTATAGCGTGACAAAGAATGTTCTTAATTCAACGGTTGTTAAATTAATTTCAACTTCACTATCTGTGCGGAAGATAAGAGAAGTAGAAAAGTTAGCAGTAAACTTTGAAAAGAAATAGTCTTTCAGGGCTGTGCGATTTCAGCATGTCCAAAGGGGACAGTGAGTGGGATATCCTGAACTGCAGTCAACACACTGCTATGAGCCAATGAGTCAGCAGCTCTAAGATGCTGTTGCTAAGACGACACTATGGTAATGGAATTCCATCCATCTGTCCCAACACCCCATATGGATCCACTCAAAAGAAGTACTATACAAATGAATACGATTGATTGATTGTAAGTTCGTGATAGTATCAAAGCCTGTTCCCAGAACTGTTTGTGCCTACTCATTTTCACTCAATGTCACACCAAACACGTTTAGCATGACAATTCCATAAGGAGTTGGCAAGAGAGCAAAACCAGACTGGTACCCATTCTAACAGAATCAGCAGCTTTAGCAACCCAAACCACTTTGTTATGCCCTTACTATGGCTTCACTGGCAGATGACATATTACAAATTAAATCAAATGTTATTTGTCACATGCGCCGAATACAACAGGTATTCTCACCTTACTGTGAAATGTTGACTTACAAGTCCTTAACCAACAATGCAGTTCAAGAAATAGAGTTAAGAAAATATTGACTAAATAAACTAAAGTTTTTAAAAAAGAAAGAAGAACAATACTGAAAAGGCATGTTGCAGGGTGTGCTGTACCAAAAACACACATTGTGATACAGTGGACACATACGATAATAGCTGCATCCCATTACAAGGGTTGTATTCATTAGGGCACACTCTAGCAACACGTTTAGCAATGCAAAATGAAAACAATCATTTACTTTTGGACCATTTCAGGTAGCACCCTCCCTCTTTCAATCCATGTTCTTCCGTTTGATGCTTAATGATGAATGTGAACTACCATGAATGTGAACTCCCCCCTCCGTACACTCATCATCAAAATGCCATCCTCGATCTCCACTTCCTTTGATGAAGGGAATCTAAGGGCTCCTTGAAGGCATGTCTGATTTAAAACGTTTTCGATAACTTATTTTCTATTCCCCTTACCACACACTCTCTCATGCTCTTCCCCTCCATTTTATCGTCCAATCTCTCATCATTATACTTTCCATCCATTTTTTCTCTCTCCATCTATCGTCCTCGCTTTCCCTCTGTCTCTCCAATTCCGCAACAGCATGTGACACCAGTTCCCAATTATTTGGGTGCCTTTGTCTTGCCTTACAGGGGGTGCTGCTGCGGTGTTTTATGTAATAATGACTGTCCTGGATTAAACTAGCCCTGCTACTAGTCATCATTGACACTGCCTTGCGAGTGTCGAGGGGTGTGTTATCATCATCACCACTGTGACTGTTTCACAACCTCACCACTTAGCCCCCACCCATCAGGCCAGACCAGGCCAGACCAGACAGCTAAATCCCACTTACTGTATTTGCCAGACCCTCTTCTTTCTCTCTTTAAAACAAAATAAATATATATTTTTTGTTTATTGGATAGAATATTGACAGAAACGGTAGAACGGTAGAGTGTGTGCTGAAATAGCAGTGGATCTCGTGGTTCGAACCCATGCTGCAGTGTAATTTTTTCCCCCTCCATTGGCGGCGACTGAGACCACCCCAGCCTACAGATCCTCTTCTATATGTAGAAAGAACACATGAACATACAGTAATCAGTGTTTGGGAAGCTACTCTGAAAATATAGTTTACCAAGCTACCAATTACTTTACACTGGAAGAAGCTAAACTACGCTAAAGCTACCCAAGGAAAAATATAGTTTAATTAGAAAAAATATCATATGGAAATCTGACATGGCTACAAATTGCAATGGCAATTGGGGTCATATGTTAACAGAATGTGTAATTTAGCCTATTAAACACAAAAACAAATGTTTGAAGTGAGAATTAGTTAGGTGTGATGCCGAAAAGAAAGAAAAGGATTACCTACTTTACCCAGATTTTATTTGAGCTAAAACAGTAGTGTATAGTTCCAGTAGTAAGCTGCATGGCAAAAGGGTCATTAACTACTGAAAACACTACCGAGATTTGAATATAGTTCAACTACCACTAAGCTACCGCAAAATGGAGTTAAACTACTAGCTGAACGACATGTAGCTCACTACTCCCCAATACTGCTAGTGATGTGTGTTCTAACATGATACAATGCAGCTGTATATTTTCCTGCCCTAAGAATAGGCTCACGAAGACATGAATCTAGACATAGATCTGTACACAGAATACCATCTAACGTCACAAGTAACTCACCCAACATACACTAGTTACGCATACCTCTATAAAAAAAGAACACATACAACCATCCCTTTTACCCCAAAACACTTGGTCACTCAGCCCCAACCCCATGAGTCCCTGCCCATCTTCCGAAAACATCTGAAACCCTACCTTTTCAAACAGTATCTTAAATCATAACCAGCACTTGAACTTAAATCCCCCCCCCCTTCTAGCTCTGACTCTACTGACAGCTACGATATAAAGGAAACATGTACTTTCTATGCCTGTTATATGTGGTTGTCCCACCTAGCTATCTGGAGATGAATGTACTGACTATGACTGTGACATGTGGTTGTCCCACCTAGCTATCTGGAGATGAATGCACTGACTATGACTGTGACATGTGGTTGTCCCACCTAGCTATCTGGAGATGAATGCACTGACTAAGCCTGTGATATGTGGTTGTCCAACCTAGCTATCTGGAGATGAATGTACTGACTATGACTGTGACATGTGGTTGTCCCACCTAGCTATCTGGAGATGAATGTACTGACTATGACATGTGGTTGTCCCACCTAGCTATCTGGAGATGAATGTACTGACTATGACTGTGACATGTGGTTGTCTCACCTAGCTATCTGGAGATTAATGTACTGACTATGACATGTGGTTGTCCCACCTAGCTATCTGGAGATGAATGTACTGACTATGACATGTGGTTGTCCCACCTAGCTATCTGGAGATGAATGTACCGACTATGACTGTGACATGTGGTTGTCCCACCTAGCTATCTGGAGACCGTAAGTCTCTCTGGATAAAAACATCTGCTAAATAACTAAATAAAATAAGGACAGTAGAGGACGACACAAGACAGATAGACTGAGCTCCGCCAGATTAGTTTCGTATCTTTTTGTCAGTGGAGATGGATGGCGACGTGGCGACTCTAAGTAGGTTACACAGATTACCATCCCCAGTCTCTGTGGCCTAGAACACTACTGGGAGGCAGAGACTGTCAGGGCTGACAGAAAACAGGCCAGGAAATGTTATTAGCAGCGGGAAATGGCCACCGCCTCCACTGGGCAAATGCTGATGAACTTCCAATTGTGGTTCATGTTTGGTCAACAACTGTTTATTTGTGGTTGTAATCTGGGATAAATTGAGAGAGACTGTAGCAAATGAAATACATTGGACAAAGACGTCAGATGAACATCCAAACGTGGTTGATATTTGGTTGAGCTCAACAACAACCGTGAATTCCACCGAACCGTGAAACCTTGAAACGCAACCGTTGATTTGTGGTTGCAATCTGGGTTCAAATGAGAGAGAAACTGTGCGAGTTTATGAATGATTTGGGGAAATTCAACAAACTAGTCACATTGGTGCAATGTCATTATGTTGATAAAGTTGAATATTGTGGATCGTAGGCTGAAAACCTACAATATTGGAGTCACTTTAGAGTCAGTAAGGCTAATGTCATTTTTAAAGGAACAACTATACCGCCATTACCTTGCAGTCCAAATATGCATGATCCTAGGAACAAACTCAACACGCAAGAGTATTTAGCAGCTCTAGTGAGAAAATGGAAGTCAAAACCTGTTTGTAATTAACAACTAGACTAGAGTATAGAGAACCTTTTCTTCGAAGACATGCTGAATATTTATTCTCCTACACATCACATCTTAAACTATTTGAAACAAGTACTATGTCGTGAGGGGTCCATGCAGAGGCTCTAATCTTCAACACGTACACAAGGGTGTGGACACACACAATCTCTGTACCTAAAAGACTCACACACCCCGCCGTACAAAAAAACACTATCCCCGTGTACAAACATACACACATGCCAGCCATCACACATACACAGGCTCACATGCACCCTGCATATATCTGTCTGTTTCACGCAGTAGTGAGTTACAGTATCCTTCAGCTCCGGGTAGAAGTTGTCCGTAGGCACAGATCTACGATCAGCTTATCGCCCCCCAAATCCTATTGTTAACCATAAGGAGGGGGACATGAAAAACTGATGTGAGATCAGTGTCTAGGGGAGCAACTCCATCCTTCTCCTACCTTTCACTCGCAGGTAGAAAAGGAGTGTTAGCAGCATCCCTCCTTTCTCTGACGGCAGCAGTATCATCCGCTCCCTCTCTTTACATCCCGGCTTTCCTCTCCTCCTCCTATTCCTCCTCCTCTTTCTTCCTCCGACACTGTTCTCCTCCTGTCTCTCTCTCTCTCCCCACTCCCTCCTCCCTCGTTACCCACGAGGTTGCTTCTCAGCAGCCGTCTTTCTCTCTCTCTCTCGCTCGCTCGCTCACACACATACACCCCACCAGCTGCCCCCTCCGCCCTCCAGGCATAGCCAATGGTAACCCAGTACATTCCTACTCCCTAGTCTTTGGATACAGAGTCTAAAATGTAATACAGTATAAAACAGTTCCCACCAGGGTGCAGTTACCAAACTCACCCACATGATGGCAGAGCTAGCTGTGGGTTTGACACCATCATTTGCACTGAATACATTTCCACCTTTAAATTTAAACATCAGTTTCTATTTTTAGACTAGATGCTGAAGCTCAAGAGGAGAGCGGAGGAGGTGGAGGAGAGCGGAGGAGAGCATAGGAGGTGGAGGAGGCGTAGGAGGTGGATGAGAACAGAGGAGAGCGGAGGAGATCATGGGAGGTGGATGAGAACAGAGCAGAGCGGAGGAGGTGGAGGAGAGCGGAGGAGGGCAGAGGCGGCGAAGGAGAGCGGAGGAGGTGGAGAGCGAAAGTGGTGGAGAGGAGTGTAGGAGGTGGAGGAGGCGGAAGAGAGCGGAGGAGGTGGAGAGCGAAAGTGGTGGAGAGGAGTGTAGGAGGTGGAGGAGAGCGGAGGGGGTGGAGGAGGGCGGAGGAGGTGGATGAGAACGGAGCAGAGCGGAGGAGGTGGAGGAGAGCGGAGGAGGGCAGAGGAGGCGGAGGACAGCGGAGGAGGTGGAGAGCGAAAGTGGTGGAGTGTAGGAGGTGGAGGAGAGCGGAGGAGGTGGATGAGAGCAGAGGACAGAGGAAGAGGTGGAGGAGAGCGGAGGAGAGCGGAGGAGAGAGGAGGTGGAGAGCGAAAGTGGTGGAGGAGAGTGTAGGAGGTGGAGGAGAGCGGAGGAGGTGGATGAGAGCGGAGGACAGTGGAAAAGGTGGATGAGAACAGAGAGCGGATGAGAACAGAGGAGAGCAGAGGAGGGCGGAGGTGGCGGATGAGAGCAGAGGAGGCAGATGAGAGCCGAGGAGAGCAGATGAGAACAGAGGAGAGCAGATGAGAACAGAGGAGAGCAGATGAGAACAGAGGAGAGCAGATGAGAACAGAGGAGAGCAGATGAGAACAGAGGAGAGCAGATGAGAACAGAGGAGAGCAGATGAGAACAGAGGAGAGCAGATGAGAACAGAGGAGAGCAGATGAGAACAGAGGAGAGCAGATGAGAACAGAGGAGAGCAGATGAGAACAGAGGAGAGCAGATGAGAGCAGAGGAGAGCAGAGGAGGCAGATGAGAGCAGAGGAGGTGGATGAGAGCAGAGGTGGAGAGCGAAAGTGGTGGAGGAGAAGAGCGGAGGAGGCGGAGAGCGAAAGTGGTGGAGGAGGAGAGCGGAGGAGGTGGAGGAGGAGAGCGGAGGAGGTGGAGGAGGAGAGCAAAAGTGGGAGAGGAGAAGAGCTGAGGAGGCGGAGAGCGAAAGTGGAGGAGGAGAGCGGAGGAGGAGAGCAAAATTGGCGGAGGAGGAGAGCGAAGGTGGTGGAGGAGGAGAGCGGAGAGGTGGAAGAGGAGGAGAGCGGAGAGGTGGAAGAGGAGAGCAAAAGTGGTGGAGGAGGAGAGCGGAGGAGGAGGAGAGCGAAAGTGGTGAAGGAGGAGAGCGGAGGAGGCTGAGGAGGAGAGAAAAATTGGTGGAGGAGGAGAGCGAAAGTGGTGGAGGAGGAGAGCGGAGAGGTGGAAGAGGAGAGCAAAAGTGGTGGAGGAGGAGAGCGGAGGAGGCGGAGAGCGAAAGTGGTGAAGGAGGAGAGCGGAGGAGGCTGAGGAGGAGAGAAAAATTGGTGGAGGAGGAGAGCAGAGGAGGCAGAGAGCGAAAGTGGTGGAGGAGAAGAGCAGAGGAGGCAGAGAGCGAAGGAGGCGGAAGAGGAGAGCGAAAGTGGTGGAGGAGGCAGAGAGCGAAAGTGGTGGAGGAGGCAGAGAGCGAAAGTGGTGGAGGAGGCAGAGAGCGAAAGTGGTGGAGGAGGCAGAGAGCGAAAGTGGTGGAGGAGGCAGAGAGCGAAAGTGGTGGAGGAGGAGAGCGAAGGAGATGGAGGAGGAGAGCAAAGGAGGTGGAGGAGGAGAGCAAAGGAGGTGGAGGAGGAGAGCAAAGGAGGTGGAGGAGGAGAGCAAAAGTGGCAGAGGAGGAGAGCGAAGGTGGTGGAGGAGAAGAGCGGAGGAGGCGGAGGAGGAAAGCAAAAGTGGTGGAGGAGAGTGGAGGAGGCGGAGGAGGAGAGCGGAGGAGGCGAGCAAAAGTGGTGGAGGAGAGCGGAAGAGGTGGAGGAGAGCAGAGGACAGTGGAAAGGTGGATGAGAGCAGAGGAGAGTGGAGGAGGAGAGTGGAGGATGAGAATGAGAGTGGAGGACAGCGGAAGACGTGGAGGAGAGCGGAGGAAAGCAGAGGAGGACAGCGGAGGAGAGCAAAAGTGGTGGAGGAGAGCGTAGGAGGTGGAGGAGGAGAGTGGAGGATGAGAATGAGTGTGGAGGACAGCGTAAGACGTGGAGGAGAGCAGAGGAGGAAGAGGAGAGCGGAGGAAAGCAGAGGAGGACAGCGGAGGAGAGCAAAAGTGGTGGAGGAGAGCGTAGGAGGTGGAGGAGGAGAGTGGAGGAGGAGAATGAGAGTGGAGGACAGCGGAAGACGTGGATGAGAGCGGAGGTGGTGGAGGAGGAAGAGGAGAGCGGAGGAGGTGGATGAGAGAGTGGAGGACAGCGGAAGACGTGGAGGAGGAGAGCGGAGGAGGTGGAGGAGGCGAGCGGAGGAGGTGGAGGAGGAGAGCGGAGGAGGTGGAGGAGGAGAGCTGAGGAGAGCGGAGGAGAGCTGAGGAGAGCGGAGGAGAGCGGAGGAGGAGGAGGGAGGAGAGCGGAGGAGGAAGGAGGAGAGCGGAGGAGGAGGGAGGAGAGCGGAGGAGAGCGGACAAGGTGGGGGAGAGCGGACGAGGTGGGGGAGAGCGGACGAGGTGGGGGAGAGCGGACGAGGTGGGGGAGAGCGGACGAGGTGGGGAAGAGCGGACGAGGTGGGGGAGAGCGGACGAGGTGGGGGAGAGCGGACGAGGTGGGGGAGAGCGGAGGAGGTGGGGGAGAGCGGAGGAGGTGGGGGAGAGAGGAGGAGGTGGGGGAGAGCGGAGGAGGTGGGGGAGAGCGGAGGAGGTGGGGGAGAGCGGAGGAGGTGGGGGAGAGGGGAGGAGGTGGAGGTGGAGGAGGAGAGCAGAGGAGCTGGAGAGAGGAGGAGGAGAGCGAAGGAGAGCGGAGAAGGAGAGCGGAGGAGGAGAGCGGAGGAGGTGGAGAGAGGAAAAGGAGAGCGGAGGAGGAGAGCGGAGGGGGTGGAGGAGGAGGAGCGAGGAGGAGAGTGGAGGAGCCTTAAGCTTATGGTGTTCATGTCCTGTGTGGTGGTGCAATTGTTCTGGACCTAGATGCTATGGGTGTGCACTACTTTATACCTACTATACACACACTCACATATTGTTATATACAGTATTTGGAAGGATTTCAAAGTTATGACATTATTCCCACGCACCTGCAATGAATTAACTCAGATGTTTGGGATGTTTGCTATCAACAACAAGGCAACTCCTATGACTAATTGGGAATGGGACGCAAGCATAGGATTGATCACCCTGTCGCTGGCCGCCTTTGAGGAGGGTGTATAGTGTGAAAGGCCGAAACACCCTAGGAACCAAAGGTACACTACTGACGATGCGCTCCCCAAATTTCACCACGCTCACTGTTCATTAACTCTTGGAAGTGCTTGCACAAAGGATAGTAACATCTCATCCTGTGTTCTTGGAATCTGAATATCTGGACTTGTCCAGTGACTGCTGAGAAAGATCAGCTGACAACAGGGGAAAGTCCTTGTGGCGGCACGGAGAGACGGCTGACAGGAGGGAATAGACCCCACTGGGACAGTCATGGGGTAGCTTCCCATTTCTGTAGTTTCCCATGCTTTGCAGTATGTTGGAAACACCCGCTTTAGCTACAGAAAGTCAAAATACGAGAATACCCCTAGAGTCTGCGAGAGCGGGGGCGGAAGATGACTCATCGGCTGACAACATGGTAACGACTGGACTGGAAACGACTACGAGTAATGAGAGCACAGCACAAGAGAACACCACAGCAACTGTCACAAGTTCTGCTGCAACAGTGGGCCATAAACAGATGCAGGTATGTGTCTGTGGTTGGAGGAAAGTTACATCACACCATGGGTTGAGGATCCACCAGGGGAAGAAGGGGTGTTCGGGTAAAGAGAGACAGAGAACTCGCATTGATTACTTTCTGCGAAAGCGATCAAATCAGTCGAATGAAGCACAGCAACTGGACGCAAACCATAGTTTGCAGTGCATCAGTACCACTGTCATGGAGGACGTAAACTCAAGCACCGAAGTAGCAACTGAGGTGGAACCAACAACAGGAGTGGAACTCACCCAGCCTCCCAGACCTGCAGTTGAGAGGAGACTACCAGGGCACAGACCGTATGTGAAGTGGCCTGGCGCCAGTGACAAGAAGTTGTGGGAAACAGTGAATACTGACCTTACCTTGACCCTCGAGAAACTTCGAGGCACAGTGGAGAAGAAGTTGGAGAGGATGGGGGACATCATCTATGAGTACGGGACAGAAAGATTTGGAGTGGAAGAGGCAAAAGGCGGGAGAAAGGTTCCAACCCCAGCAGTTTCCAGAAGGCAACAAGAAATCAAGCGCCTCGTTCAAGAAAGGCGGCAGCTTAAGAAACAGTGGAAGAAGGCCTCGGAAGTGGAAAAGGAGGGCATAGAGGCACTTCAGGCTGACATCAAAACCCAGTTGGCATCCCTCCATAGAGCAGAGAACCTACGGAAACGCAGAAGGAAAAAAGAACAAACTAGAACTCGATTCTATAAAGATCCCTTCAAGTTCCTTAAAAGTCTCTTCACAAAAGAAAAAAGTGGAGCTCTAAAAACAACAAAGAAAGACCTAGAGGAGCACCTGAGAATAACAAATGTTGACTCAAAGCGACATGAACATCTGGCCATCCCATCAGATATCCCACCCATTGAACCCCCGGAACATCATATTGAGACCAGCCCTCCGACATGGAAAGAGGTGGAAGACACAGTTCGACGGGCAAGAACAGCATCAGGCCCGGGGCCAAATGGAGTCCCGTACAAAGTGTATAAGAACACACCAGACGTCCTGAGGTTCCTCTGGAGGCTTATGAGAACAGCTTGGCAGAAGAAGATAATACCCAAAGTGTGGCGTAGGGCAGGCGGGGTCCTGATCCCTAAGGAGAAGGATGCAGTGAACATCAGCCAATTCCGCCCAATCTCCTTACTGAATGTCGAGGGAAAAATCTTCTTTAGGGTCATTGCCCAGAGGATGGCCGAGTACCTACAAAGGAATACGTACGTCGATGCATCTGTACAGAAGGCAGGAATATCAGGGTTCTCTGGCTGCTTGGAACATTCCAGCATGATCTGGCATCAGATCCAAATGGCCAAGGTGGAGAAAAGGGACCTCCATGTAGTCTTCCTCGACCTCGCCAATGCATTTGGCTCTGTGCCCCATGAACTCCTGTGGTCTGCCTTCAGATTTTTCCACATACCGGACACCATCACAAACCTGGTGAAGTCGTACTTCCAGGATCTGCAGTTCTGCTTCACCACCTCAGAGTTCACCACCTCATGGCAGTGCCTGAATGTAGGTATAATGGCGGGATGTACCATTTCTCCGTTGGCATTCACAATGGCAATGGAGGTTATCATCAGATCCTCAAAATGGGTTGCTGGTGGACAGCGAGTCGACTCTGGTTTCCGCCTCCCTCCACTCAGAGCCTACATGGACGACATTACAACATTGACCACCACTGTCCCATGCACCAGGAGACTGCTCAGAAAACTTGAGGAGAACATCAGCTGGGCCCGTATGAAGATTAAACCATCCAAGTCACGCAGCATCTCGATTGTGAAGGGAGTACTCTCTGACCTGAAATTCTTCATCGGAGATGACCAAATCCCAACAGTGTCTGAGCAGCCGGTAAAAAGCCTTGGAAGGTGGTATGATGCAAGCCTGAAGGACAAAGACCAGGTGCAACAGCTGCGCAAAGACATCAGTAGTAGCCTACAGTCCATCGACAACACCCAGCTACCTGGAAAGTTAAAGGCCTGGTGTCTGCAGTTTGGTCTCCTACCCCGGGTGTTGTGGCCCTTAGCACTGTATGAGGTTCCAGTCTCAACAGTGGAGAAGATGGAAAGAGGAGTCACAGGCTACTTAAAGAAGTGGCTTGGAGTTCCACGATGCCTTACCACCATAGGCCTCTATGGAGATGGTGTCCTCAAGCTGCCCCTCACCAGTCTAACAGAGGAATTCAAGTGTGCAAAAACCAGGCTCCAAATGACACTGAATGAATCTCGAGACCCAGTGGTGAGCAACAACGCGCCGACCTTGGCAACTGGGCGCAAATGGAGGCCAGGAAAAGCAGTCCAGGAGGCAACAGCAGCCCTCAGACATGCTGACATTGTGGGTCATGTTCAGCAAGGGAGAGGAGGCCTTGGGCTAACTAGCCGTGCTGCTTGGAGTAAGGCCACTGCACCAGAGCGGCGGAAGATGGTAGTGCAGGAAGTACGCCATCAGGAGGAGACTGCAAGGTGGGCCAAGGCAGTCTCTCTTGCCAAACAGGGACAGTGGACTCGATGGGACAGTGTGGAGAAGAGGAAGATCAGCTGGAAGGATCTGTGGGCCATGGAAGCGAGGCGGTTGAGCTTTTCCATCAGAGCAACATATGACGTCCTTCCAACACCAGTTAATCTTCACCAATGGTATGGTGAAGATCCGGACTGTGCCCTCTGTTCCATGCCAGCCAACCTCAGGCACATTCTCACAGGCTGTAAAACAAGCCTCACCCAAGGACGCTACACTTGGCGTCACAACCAAGTCCTTAAAAACCTTGCGTCCGCCCTGGAGGACAAGCGAGCTGCCACCAACTCCCTACCACCCACAGCAGCATCACACTCCTTACGGACAAACTTTGTCCGCGAAGGGGCTAAACCACCAAAGAGCGGCTCTACACCATTAGAGCGAGACCAGCTGCGCTTGGCCCGCGACTGGAAAATGCTAGCTGACATTGGCCGGCAACTTGTGTTTCCTCCGGAGATCGCAACCACCACCCTAAGACCTGACATGGTGCTCTGGTCCCGTTCACTCAATAAGGTCTTCATCATTGAGCTCACAGTACCCTGGGAAAACTCAGTAGATGAGGCTTATGAGCGAAAACATCTGCGCTATGCTGATCTAGCTGCCGAAGCACGGCATCATGGCTGGAACACAGAAGTCCGACCAGTGGAGGTGGGCTGCAGAGGTTTTGTGGCAACATCTACAACCAGACTGCTTAGAGACCTGGGAATTAAGGGCCAGAGCCAGCGTTCGGCAATCAAAGCTGTATCAGAGGCGGCAGAAGGCAGCAGTCAGTGGCTCTGGATGAAGAGGAAAGACCCCAGCTGGGCCCCGAAGTGAGAGGGCCAGGAGGTATGCGGTCAACAATGATTGACTCAGGGAGGAGAACGCCCCTGCCATGCATAGTCCCATGGGATGTTTGCTATCAACAACAAGGCAACTCCTATGACTAATTGGGAATGGGACGCAAGCGTAGGATTGATCACCCTGTCGCTGGCCGCCTTTGAGGAGGGTGTATAGTGTGAAAGGCCGAAACACCCTAGGAACCAAAGGTACACTACTGACGATGCGCTCCCCAAATTTCACCACGCTCACTGTTCATTAACTCTTGGAAGTGCTTGCACAAAGGATAGTAACATCTCATCCTGTGTTCTTGGAATCAGATGTGCGAGCGCTTTTTTGAATATATGGAAAAATTAAAACAAGCGTAACACACACAATTGCAAAAAGTTCACGCCTTACATGAGGAGCTAATGAAACCATAAATTCCACCTTTGGCACCATAAAACCCTGTTACTGCAGATACTGTTACTGCTGCTGCCAGTAACAGTATCTACCAGCCAAGTATTTATTGTTTTGTATGCCAAGTAACAGTGAACCAGCTAATAATGTTGCAACAATGGGGAGGTTGTGCATTTTCCACATTCCTTCACACATTGTTTATTGCCGTCTCACTGTCCGGTCCCACAGGCTTTATCAGAGCAGGTCTGAGGTGGATTGGGACCAGCAATCTGCTCCTTGGGCATTTCTAACACACAAACACACAGTTGAGAGGAGTACAGGGTCAAGCTGCAGTGCAGGGCCCCTGGATGGAGGGCATGTTGTGAGGTTAAGGGACTTGCTCAAAGGCCCAACGGTAGTGGATTGATATTAGGAAATGAATCCAGTTGCCAGATCAATTTCCCCCTTTTTTTTTACCAGCACCCAGTCTAGGATTCAAACAGGTGACCTTTCGGCTACAGCCCCCCTCAACACAAGCATTTTCCACATTCCTTCACAGTGAGAGTATAGCCGTCTCCCTGTCCGGTACCACAGGCTGCGCCGATTGAGACCACACATCCGCTCCTTGGGCATTTCTAACTGTAACAGTATAATTTTAAACCGTCCCCTCGCCCATACCCGGGCCCTTAACCAGGGACCTTCTGCACACATCAACAACAGTCACCCACGAAGCATCGTTACCCATCGCTCCATAAAAGCCGCGGCCCTTGCAGAGCAAGGGGAAACACTACTTCAAGGTCTCAGAGCAAGTGACGTAACCGATTGAAACGTTGTTTAGAGCACACCACTACATTTACATTTACATTTAAGTCATTTAGCAGACGCTCTTATCCAGACTAACTAAGCTAGCCGTTTCACATCCGTTACATAACAAACTAGACAATTATTGTCCTCAAGGTCCCCACACCGCCCATTTTCCCCCTTGAGGCCACCATTACTAGACAAATAATCAGACAGGCCAACTGGGCTAAAGACGGACTAGCCCATCTGGCATTTGCCAAACTTGCCCTGTGTCCAGTCGGTCTCTGGAGCAGGGCTAAGGCACGTTACTTTATCAGCCTATCACTGAAGGAGACGTCCCTACCACAGCCCTACACAAACATGGACACCTATCTGAATATGGCCATCACACCTTCTACATGAGCAAAGTGGAACCGATGGTGACGTTTTGGTGATATAACAAGAATGAACAGTAGAAGACATAGGAGTGCAAACGCATTGCACCCAGTCTTGCGTTTTGGGCCATGACAGTTTGAGGCTTTTATTTGGGGAGGTAAAATCTGATCCTAGACCTGCAGATAAGAAGCTAAGACCAGATCGGCAGTTGAGACTAACAGAGCCATTTTGTGATGTTCTAAACATGCTCTAAACATCAAAAACCCCCAAGTAGATCGCCGTTGTCACATTATGTAGGAGTTGAACATTGCTAGCTCTCAATCCTGTTCTTCTTTTTTTTAAGCGAGAGAGAAGAGACAGAGACAGATAAAGTAATAGAAAAAGGGACAGAAAAACATATAGGGGGCCGGGTTAAAAAGAGGCAATCATCACATCCCCCAACTTTACAATCCCCTGCCCACTGGAGATGGTAGTGCTATAGTCCCATTGTTGCTATTGAGAGTATGCTAACTAAGTGGTTCCCCAGTGGGGGCATTAACCAGTGGGCGAGCCAGGCCTTTGTGGATTAGCTGCGCTGAACAGATGTGCCTCGCGGGCTAGCACCATTCACCAGAGGTCCAATCTGAGGGAGAAACAAGAAATTCAGCGACCGCCTGGTCTGAACCACTTCAAATCCTGTCCCATCAGCTCCGAACAAGGTCAGCCCAGGCCTCATCCACAACATATGGGTCAGATACATAATTGAAGGCAGAAAACGATACTAACGATAGTGGTGTGTGAAGTGAATTGCAGTCAGGCCAGATACGGCTATGAGGGTGAGACAAAATGAGGGCAGGCGATAGGTTGTTGAGTTTTTTCCTGGGTTGTTTCCTGGGTTATGGCCGTTCCACACGTTCCACTGATACCCAGCTTAGCGTTTCCCCTAGGCACCACCAGAGCTGAAGTCTGGCAAGCATCCCAGCAGCAGTCTGCGACAGGGCCTGATCTATTTTTATGCCTGTCGGTTTTCTCTCTCTGTGTGTGTGTCTTGCACCTATGTGTCTCTTTTCCTTCCTCTTGCTCCTCCTCTTCCCTGTTTCTTTCTCTGTCCCCTCTCTCACTGTCATTTTTGAGGGGAGTAAAAATCTCAATCTCACTTTTCATTATTGCATCAGCAAATCGACAGACTCCATAATCTCTGCCTCCGAGGCTTCAGAGGACATTGGAGCAGATTGGAGCAGATGAGAGAGAGAGAAGGCTTATACTGTATTGTAGATTAAGCTGAAACCATAATCTCTGCCATGACAGAACACAGCAGGGCATTTCTCACACTCTACACTTGACCTCTGCTCAGCTGGGTTCTATTCATTATGAACACCGTAGCAAAACAATTTTGTCAAGGAAAAACGTAAACAAGCGTTTCTTCAGGTACTCCATCCCTGTTCCGGTACGTTTTCTTCCATTTCGTTCCTAATGAATACAACCCTCTCTCTGACCCAGAATGTGTCAACTCCCCACCAACGAGCCATATCTCCCAGCCAAATCCCCTTCCTCCCTCCCTTCCTAAATCATGCACACTTCTTCAAATTATAGTGATGGATAGACTGGGTGAGGGAAAGATAAAAAATCTGCCAACCTGCAAGTCTTCCTCAGCCAGTTAGTTTATTGCCCTCCTAAATCGCATCCTCCCAGCAGTCAAAATATCCACACTTAAAAAGGTCCCACCGAAAACTGTTTACCACACTGCACAATGACTACATCACAGAGATAAATGAATATAGGAGTGGAAAACTAGAATTAAAAAAGGAGAGGTGTGTAAAATAACATTTGAGTTAGCTATACAGATGGTTCTGGCTCAGCCAAACACAGGCCTACAGTATCGGAGTCCTTCTACAGTGGCAAGTAGGACACCATCCTACAAGAATATCTGAGACATGGGACTATTTTCTTTTCACTAACAAGACTGATGCTAGGACTTGAGAGAGGCAGATGCTATGGGCTATGCTATGCTAACAAAGAACTCTTACAGAGCTTACCGACCAAAAGGATTTTGCTAATAAAGTTAGCATACACTTAGCGACTGTACAGACAGACACTCATATCTTTACGCAGTAACTGAGTCCTCCTACAATTTTTTATTTTTTTATTTCACCTTTAGTTAACCAGGTAGGCTAGTTGAGAACAGGTTCTCATTTGCAACTGTGACCTGGAATGACAAGTAGGCTATCATCCTGCCATTATAGCAGTATCTGACAGTTGAATTTAATCAATCATCCGATCAGGTCTATCTAGGCTCAGACAGGGAGAGAGAAAAACAGTGAGAGGGGTCATTCTCATTAGAAGGTAATGATGTAGGGGCGAGCGCTACAGGCCTATACACGGCATTACATAATGAATGAACATGCTGAGGCACAAAACAAGGTACATGGGAGAGAGATGGATGGCTTGGCAGTTAAAGTGTATTGGAAAATGACTCAGAGAACGACCTTCCCTCCCAGAGCATTGTGCTAAATGCAGAGAGCAGCGTTGCATCATCGAGTGAGCTACTGGTGCGCATGGTGTTAGCATTTAGCATCACAATTAGCATGGTGTGGTAAACGATTTGGCGGCAGGTCAAAAAGAGGAAGGGACCCAATGTGTGATACAGGTCAGACAGCTCACGTGTAATGACATTTACAACCAAGAGAGTAGCCATCTGAGCCTTTTCCATCATCAGATAGGAACGCTTCACACACGATGCCGCAACTATTGATTTATGGCCTCGTCCGTGTACGCACACGCGCACACACCCACCCACTGTGACACACCGACTCAGTCTCCGGGGGATGGGTTTCATCTGCAAGTCAGCTGAATCATTCAAGCCGTTATAGACTAGTGTCAGCAGCAGTCTGAGTGGCAGGGAATGAATGGGGAAAGTGTATGTATGTGCGTGTGTCTGTGTAGCGTGTGTCTGTGTAGCGTGTGTCTGTGTCTGGACCTGGCCTACAATGTGCAGGGCTACTGTCATGTGAATATGTATGTTAGACATGTATATGTGAATATGACCTTGGTTAAATCATATTCTCAAACATTACAGCAATCCTACTTTGATTGAGAGGTATATATTTTTACATGAATATATTCCTGAGTGGTGCAGTGGTCTAAGGCACTGCATCGCAGTGCTAGCTGTGCCACTAGAGATCCTGGTTTGAGTCCGGGCTCTGTCGCAGCTGGCCGCGACCGGAAGACCCATTGGGCGGTGCACAATTGGCCCAGCATCATCCTGGTTAGGGGAGGGTTTGGCCGATCGCGCTCTAGCGACTCATGTGGCGGGCCGGGGCGCAATACACGCTGACACGGTCGCCAGGTGTACGGTGGTTCCTCTGACACATTGGTGCAGCTGGCCTCCGGGTTAAGCGGGCATTGTGTCAAGAAGCAGTGCGGCTTGGCGGGGTTGTGTTTTACGGAGGACGCACGGGTCTTGACCTTCGCCTCTCCCGAGTCCGTACGGGAGTTGCAGCGATGAGACAATTGGATACCACGAAAAAGGGGGTAAAAAGTACAATTTTAAATGAGTATATCTTCATTCAGATGAGTTACAGTTTTTCTAGATTTGTGTTTGTGTATAAAAGATGGCAATAGTATGTGTTTGGCCACTGTAAGGCCTGATCTCACATAGTTTTTCAGTGAAGACTAGTATATATGCTCAAGGGTGTTTGGAGCTCTGTAACATAAACTATACATTACAATTAACTTGTTATATATTGCAGGTACTAAAATAGGTTCATCAGTATAGGCGAGCCATAATGAAAGGCTCACAGGTGTGGACAAATAGATATCCCCTTGGTAACTTCCCTGTCCCTACTTGTGTCTATTCTATTCAACAGTATTTTACGTCTATGCAACACTTCACACACTCCAATGTGGAATTTGTGTTTCTTGACTAATTTCTTTTTCATTGCCAGGTAAAACATGATAGCTCAGGACATAATATGAAGAATGCTTCCAGAATGTCAAAGTATTTTTATATTTTAAAATGTAACCTTTATTTAACTTGGCAAGTCAGTTGAGAACAAATTCTGATTTACAATGACTGCCTACCCCGGCCAAACCCAGATGATGCTGGGTTGCGTCGCCCTATGGGACATCACAGCCGGATGTGATGCAGCCTGGATTTGAACCAGGGACTGCAGTGACGCCTCTTGCATTGAGATGCAGTGCCTTAGACCACTGCGCCACTTGGGAGCCCAACTAAGACGAGTATGTTTTCAATTAAGAATCGTCTGGTTGAGGTTCTCATTTACAACTGCGGTGCAGCAAAGCAGTGCGACAAAAACAACAATACAGAGTTACACAAAAAACAAACGTACCGTCAATAACACAAAATAAAATAAAAATAGAAAAATCTATGTACAGTGTGTGCAAATGTAGAAGAGTAGGGAGGTAGGCAATAAATAGGCCGTAGAGGCAAACATAATTACAATTTAGCATTAATACTTGAGTGATAGAAGTGCAGATGATGATGTGCAAGTAGAGATACTGGGGTGCAAAAGAGCAAGAGGGTAAGTAATAATATGGGTATGAGGTATTCGGGTGATCACTTGGAGTGATGTCAGATGTCAAAGAAAGAGTGGCATTGCCTCGACAGATTTGACTTTCTTTCTTGTCACACGTGCGCACTTGCCTTCCACAAAGAGTAATTCTGGTCAGTATAAGAGAGCCCAGTGTGCTAACGAGAGAACAATGGAGCTGCACTGTACCAGAGCTACTGATATCTGGGCTAACAGCTAGACTAACAAGGCTATCTCTCCTACTGCTGTACTGTCCCACTGACAGACCTACTGACAGCTAGGCTAACAGAGGTAATGGACCAGTGCTGTCCCACTGACAGACCTACTGACAGCTAGGCTAACAGAGGTAATGGACCAGTGCTGTCCCACTGACAGACCTACTGACAGCTAGGCTAACAGAGGTAATGGACCAGTGCTGTCCCACTGACAGACCTACTGACAGCTAGGCTAACAGAGGTAATGGACCAGTGCTGTCCCACTGACAGACCTACTGACAGCTAGGCTAACAGAGGTAATGGACCAGTGCTGTCCCACTGACAGACCTACTGACAGCTAGGCTAACAGAGGTAATGGACCAGTGCTGTCCCACTGACAGACCTACTGACAGCTAGGCTAACAGAGGTAATGGACCAGTGCTGTCCCACTGACAGCGCAACTGCTAGGCTAACAGGGCTATTTCTATTATACCTTTATTTGACCTTTCGTTTAGCAGGGAGTCTCATTGAGACCAAGGTCTCTTTTACAAGGGAGCCCTGCATCTCACAAATACACAATTATTCTAACTTAACTATGGCGTCAGTCAGGCCTAAAGCTTGCCAGAAGGATTTACCGCCAAGACGGGACTGGGGAAATGGTGTTTTCACCAACAGCCTAACATTATACGACTTAGGAGGAGTAGATGCTAATGCTATGATATGCTGACAAAGCTACACTAACAGAGCCATCCTTACCAACCAACAGGATTTTGCTAGTAAAGCTAGCATACACTAAGGGCCTTTTCAGACAGAGGACAGGGACAGAGACTGATACATATGCACCCATGAATATCTTGCATCCATCTTTGTCTGTGCAGGCCCTAGACTAGATCTACTAACAAAGATACTCAGGCAGACTCTGACCAATGCTACTGCTGCATCACAGTCTGCAGGACAGGGCAGGAGGAACCATTTATACTTCTACCAAAAGGGTGTTGGACATGTGGGAGTGCTGCAGCACATTACCTCACACTACATGACTCAAAATTATGTAAAAATATATATCACGATATTATCTGTGTCTCTTCTTCCCTCCCCTCTCCAATGTTGCTAACAGGCTAGATTGAATATTGCAATGTGAAGTTGTAGGGAAAGTACACACTGTTGTGCAGCACTGTACTGAAAAGTTTAATCCAGCCTTTACCGTTTAGTTACATTGTTAGACAGTTCTTGCCTAACCGGTGGAAAGTCATCATCAAAATAAGAATTTGTTCTTAACTGACTTGCCTGGTTAAATAAAGGTAAAATAAAAAAATAAATCACATCAAGTGAAATCACCATATCTAAACAGTGTAGAGTACGCTATTCACAAAGCGTATCATAGTAGGAGTTTCCCATTTTAGATCGGAATGAATCAAATTACATGAACACAGAGGACCTGATCCTAGATCAGTAATCCTATTGCCTGGCCTCTCAAAAACATATTGGAGCTCTGGGTGCTTCTCTCCACTAGAGGGAGATCAGAAATAATAGGCAACCTTAACCACAACAGGGGTGGCCAACCCTTCTCCCAGAGAGCTACTGGCTTTGCCAGCTTTTTCTCAAAGCCTGATCCAACACACCTGATTCGACTAATCAGCTGCTCATCAGGACCTTGATGAGATGAATCGGTGGTGTCTGAGCAGGGCTGGGACAAAAGCCTGCACACTTATTGCTCTCATGGACGAGGGGATGGTCACCCCTGCCTTAAAAGTCCAACCTCCAACCTCTACCCCCAAGCCATAAGACTGCTGAACAATTAATCAACCACCTGGACAATTTGCATTGACCCCCCCCCCTTTGTTTTTACACTGCTGCTTCTCACTGTGTGTTATCTATGCATAGTCACTTTACCCCTACCTACATGTACATATAAAACTGCATTGTTGGTTAAGGGCTTGTAAGGTAAGCATTTCACACTAAGGTGACAAATAGCATTTTATTTCAACACCGTAATATGACAACTAATGTTACTCAACTACAGTTATGAAACACAAAATGATAAATATTAGCATCCTAGCTTGTTTTTGCCAAGGGATCACAGCGAGGTTCTTCCGTATCATGGAAGTTGTCATAAATAACAAGGAAGTGGAACTTCTGTAATTTCTGAGAAAGAAAAAAAACTGCTGAATCACAACAAGCCACATCAACTGATTAGCTCACCTTGTCACAGTGAGCTCAAATTAAATGTTTTATTTCTCCCTCCTTCTCCATGACATAATTCTGGCTAACGCTGAGTCGCCTTCACAGAGCACACCCATTCGCTCACTGGTACACGCAGGGCGCATAGCTTTCTGATCGCTTGCGATTGCAATGCTAATACCCTCAGAGGGCTGGCTCAAATGCAGTGCCTCATCAAAATGAACATGGGCTGATTTCCTTCTCTCTCTTGATTCCCTTTCTCTTTCAATCAATGTATTTCTCTAATCCATGCTATCGGGATCCTTAGGACGTCCCTACCCCATTGACGTTGACATTTTAAGGGTTTTGGCAAGGGTTAGGGTTATGGTAGGGGTTAAGGTTAGAGTTTAGGTTAGGGACGTCCCACGGATTCGGGTAGCACTAACCCTTTCTCTCTTTCTCCCTCTCTCTCGTCGGTCTCGCCCTGTGCGTCCACATTGGTAAGTAAGTCATCATTGGTACACTGGCTTCCAGGCTTTGACAGCAACTCCCGTTCTCTCATGCGTGAAGGGCCCACACCAACACACAGACACCCTCACTCGCTGAGGCTTAAGCATGGACCAATGAGCGAGACACCTCCACAGCACTTGGCCCCTCACACTTATTCCCTGGCTACAGCAAAGACTCTTGGAATATCGCTTAAGCCCTAGGGTGGAGTCTGTCTAAGCAGAGAGAGAGAGAGATAGATAAGAGGGAGAGTTCGAGAGAGCAAGGGCAAGAGAAGGTGAGTCAAATGTCATGGCATGCTCTCGTCACAGCAGACGGCAGGCCTACATCAGCTAGCTACATCCTCAGAGCTATGATTGTCTTGGCACCATCATGACACAATAAAAAAAAATATCAGACCAGAAAGAAAAACACTTAACAAGCTATTATTTCTTAGTGAAATAAATGTGTCACATGTTGTGAAATAAATCTCAGTCCCATGTTCTCCTATGGGTATAAAAACACACTTAGACATAACCAACAGACCTTCCCCCTTCTGACCTGCTTTGACCCCACTTTGTCACATGCCGGCAGCAGTGACAGCTAGGTCACACCAGTCAGCCAGTTCCACTGTGTCACCCATGAACCTGCACTCCCACCCAGCTACACTGCAGCCTATGAGTCAGACCACACAGACACGCCACTGAAGCTAAGCAGAGCTGGGTCTGTTTAGTGCTTGGATAGAAGACCAAAAAGGTTCATGGTAATGACTATGCCATGTATAGCTGGTGCGGGTCATACAGGATAGAATGTGAGGAGGGAGGAAAATCCCCTCCCACACACACACACAAACACTATGTTAGAGGCTCCAGAGTTCATTGAGGCAACACTGAAGCCATTTGAAGCCCGCAGAAGAGCTACAGTGGTCCAAACATTGCTGCAATACAACAGAAGCATGTAAAAAAGTGAGTCTCGTTTTTCTCTACAGGACCTTCAGACCCCTTGACTTTTCACAAATTTTGTTAGGATACAACCTAATTCCAAAATTGATTAAATTGTTTTTGTTCCTCATCAATCCACACACACAATACCCCATTATGACAAAGCAACAAGTTTTTGGAAGTATTCAGACCCTTTACTTATTATTTTGTTGAAGCACCTTTGGCAACGATTAACAGCTTTGAGTCTTCTTGGGTATGACACTACAAGCTTGGCACAACTGTATTTGGGGAGTTTTTCCCCATTCTTCTCTGCAGATCCTCTCAAGCTCTGTCAGGTTGATGGGGAGCATCGGGTTCAAGTCCGGGCTCTGTCTGGGCCACTCAAGGACATTCAGAGACTTGTCCTGAAGCCACTCCTGTGTTGTCTTGGCTGTGTGCTTCGGGTCGTTGTCCTGTTGGAAGTCGAACCGTCGGCCCGGTCTGAGGTCCTGAACGCTCTGGAGTAGGTTTTCATCAAGGATGTCTCCATTCATTTTTGCCTCTATCCTGACTAGTCTCCCAGTCCCTGCCTCCGAAAAACATCACCACAGCATGATGCTACATCACCATGCTTCACCGTAGGGATGGTGCCAGGTTTCCTCCAGACGTGACACTTGGTATTCAGGCCAAATCTTGTTTCTCATGGCTTTAAGTTCCTTTTTGCAAACTCCAAGAGGGCTGTCATTTCCCTTTTACTGAGGAGTGGCTTCCGTCTGGTCCCTACCATAAAGGCCTGATTGGTGGAGTGCTGCAGAGATAGTTGTCCTTCTTGAAGGTTCTCCCATCACCTCTATGACCAAGAACCTTCTCCCCCAATTGCTCAGTTTGGATGGGCGGCCAGCTCTAGGAAGAGTCTTGGTGGTTCCAAACTCCTTCCATTGAAGAATGATGGAGGCCACTGTGTTCTTGGGTACTTTCAATGCTGCAGAAATGATTTGGTACCCTTCCCCAGATCTGTGCCTCGACACAATCCTGTCTCGGAGCTCTACGTACAATTCCTTTGACCTCATGGCTTGGTTTTTGCTCTGACATGCACTGTCAACTGTGGGACCTTTCATAGACAGGTGTGTTTGTAATGTAATGTAAATGTTTGCCTTTCTAAATCATGTCCAATCAATTGAATTTCCCACAGGTGGACTCCAGTCAAGATGTTTCTACATCTCAAGGATGATAAATGGAAACAGGATGCACCTGAGCTCAATTTCAAGTCTCATAGCGAAGGGTCTAAATATTTATGTAAATAAGGTATTCCTGTTTTAATTTGTTTGCCTTGTCATTATGGGGTATTGTGATGTCATTATGGTGTGTAGATTACTGAGGATTTGTTTATTTAATCAATTTTAGAACAAGGCTGTAACTTAACAAAATGGGTAAAAAGTCAAGGGGTCTGAATACTTTCCGAATGCACTGTACGTGTTCATATGAGACCTCCAGAGGATCTCAATGCTGAAGGAAGGTGATGTTACATAGGAACCAGTGGGGGAACTCTTTGTCCAGGTCGATTACCCAAATATAATGGCATTGTAACCAGTCCCCAAATTAACTCCAAAGTCAGAAGATGTGACAGATCAACCTGCATCCAACTTAATCCTTAACTTTTTCCTTGCCCTGATTCCTAGACCCTTATTGTCATCCCCTCATACAACATATGTCACCATGTCGACACATTTGAAATGGAGAGAGCTATCAAGGTCATCACTAAACGGCCATGTCAGAGAGGACAATAGCAGCAATGTAGAAAATAAGTGAAATCAGGGCTCTGATGTTTTATGAATACCGGCCCAGGATTCCTCTTATTAAAAGTGTTCCTGACTTGTGCCGAGGAGGTCCAAGGCATCATTTACTGCAGAACGCCTCGCCGCTATCACTCCTGTTGTCATAAAGGTTCATATCCACAGGCCTAGTTGCATGTGATAAGGAGAGAAAAGTGAGCTAAAGGCCAGGTACATGCAGCTAAAGGCTAGCTAGCACAGTCTGCTCTCTGACTAGGGTGTGTGTGTGTGCGTGCGTGCGTGCGTGCGTGCGTGCGTGCGTGCGTGAGTGCGTGAGAGAGAGAGAGAGAGAGAGAGAGAGAGAGAGAGAGAGAGAGAGAGAGAGAGAGAGCACACCTGCCTGCCTGCACACAATCAGTCAGGTGTTGATCGGTGCATGAGCTTGATGGTGCTTTACTGGATCCAAAGGGCAGGCCGCACCACTCCACTCGCTTGTTTCAAGGAGCACTTTCCGAGACGAGGCCAAACTGGACTGTGTTTTTCTCCTCTCACCCAGGGGTGTCCTGTCAAATCGACTGCCTGTAACTAGATTACGAAACAACTCATTGTACTGTCTGGGGTAGTTTCACAATATTGAATTCTCTCCAGAAATGGAGGCAAAGTTAGACGGCCTCACCATTACTTGCCAGAATGATACTCCAGTATTATTTCCTATGTCTGAACAGAGACAAGAGCACGGTAACCACATAATTAAAATAACACTGTGGCGGCAAAATTTGCCAAAACCCACCACCACAGTTTTACAAACAATCAAGTGTGGTGAAATGCACTTTTGACTAGACACTAAAATGACAGATTGTCCCTTTAAGATGACAGAAACAGCCTAATTAACGCATCAACACGACCGCCCACAGAGTTCTAACACCTGTGTGTGATCCTGTGGAAAACAGAGCTTGAGGGACGCTGCTGCATTAGCATTTAAGCTAAATATAATTTACATTTATCTCCTCTACATCTGTCTCCTGTGGATGGCTATGACTCAGGGGGTGGAAATGTGCCCTGTGAAGCGAAGCAAAGGCGATGTTAAAAAATGAATCACCAGAGAGAGCGCAGGCAAGGCAGGCAGGCCTATGGAGTGTGAAGTGAGAAGCATGGTAGGTCGATGATGAGTGTGATTCAGACCGTTCACACCAATATAGCAGATTAGAGGATCGGTGTTGAGGTCGAAATAACGCCAGGACAAAGGTAATATTATTATTATTCAATAGAACCCTCTCACTTTTTGTTAGGAATCATCATAAAGAGAGTTGAGAGCAGAGAGAAATAGGTGGCCTTGCAGTGGAATGGCATCCGCATTCAATCAAGGGCTGTTTCCATTTAATCAAGCCAAACTTGAAGCGGGTAGTGTAGGAGTTCAGTGTAATGTGATTGAAAGGCAAAGTCCTTCGAACTGTTGACCTCTTCAATAGAGTGACTCACTATTTCACCACTGTCCACTGTTTCTTTGTTCCCTCCCATTACACCCACTTAATGGACTGTGGCTTAACATGTAAAGGGCTCTGGCTGTAGGTGGCTTAACATGTAAAGGGCTCTGGCTGTAGGCGGCTTAACATGTAAAGGGCTCTGGCTGTAGGCGGCTTAACATGTAAAGGGCTCTGGCTGTAGGTGGCTTAACATGTAAAGGGCTCTGGCTGTAGGTGGCTTAACATGTAAAGGGCTCTGGCTGTAGGTGGCTTAACATGTAAAGGGCTCTGGCTGTAAGTGGCTTAACATGTAAAGGGCTCTGGCTGTAGGTGGCTTAACATGTAAAGGGCTCTGTCTGTAGGTGGCTTAACATGTAAAGGGCTCTGGCTGTAAGTGGCTTAACATGTAAAGGGCTCTGGCTGTAAGTGGCTTAACATGTAAAGGGCTCTGGCTGTAAGTGGCTTAACATGTAAAGGGCTCTGGCTGTAAGTGGCTTAACATGTAAAGGGCTCTGGCTGTAAGTGGCTTAACATGTAAAGGGCTCTGGCTGTAAGTGCATGCATTTGCTAAATGAGACGGCTACTAGCCATGGAAGGAATGAAGGGCTACTGGCTATCAACGCAATGGGCTGCTGAAAGTAATTGGGTTGTATGAAGGTAAGGCCTGGTGGTACCAACCCACTATCATTTCAACGTGGATAATTGGGTAATATTTGGTTGAGTCATTGATCAATGAGATTACAACCTATATTCAGAACTCAAAAAGACAGTGAAAAATGTGTTGAATTTCCAATGTGTTATCACTATTCCTTCAACCATTTAAAAGAACAACCAAATTCCAATGGGAATCCAATGGCGTGTTAATTTATACAACAATTTAATGTGATTTCACTGTGCTTCATCTAATAGCAGAACCAAATGACCTGGATTACAGAAATTACATAAAATTACATAAGAAATTTATTGTTACAATAACCTCAATGTGGCCATGGATGGTTACTCATTTTAAGGTTGAATGTTACATTAGTTTGTAAAATAGCCTTAACTTTAGGCTATTTACTGTACTATAAAAGCAATATTGAAGTGTTCAGTTGACAATGCAACCAAATATCAACACTATTTTGATCGTTCCATCTGATCTACCATCTGATCTTAATGCCATTCTATAACTTATTTTTGGTTGAGTTGGAGACATGAATCCAACATATCATTTGTTAACTTGTCGACAAGTTAATAGGCTATTTATTGTGTTTTAAAAGTGATATTGAATTGTGTTTGGTTGTCAACGCAACCAGATTTATCTTCTGCTTGGATAGTTCCATCTGTTCCACTGACTTAGTCTGGCTTTAATTCCAGTTTATCAACAAAATAATATTTGAAATGTTGGTCTCCATCTCAACCAAAAATCAAAGTTTTAGAACAGGACTAAATTAAATCAAACTTCAAATCAAATCAAATGTTATTGGTCACATACACATGGTTAGCAGATGTTATTGGTCACATACACATGGTTAGCAGATGTTATTGGTCACATACACATGGTTAGCAGATGTTATTGGTCACATACACATGGTTAGCAGATGTTATTGGTCACATACACATGGTTAGCAGATGTTATTGGTCACATACACATGGTTAGCAGATGTTATTGGTCACATACACATGGTTAGCAGATGTTATTGGTCACATACACATGGTTAGCAGATGTTATTGGTCACATACACATGGTTAGCAGATGTTATTGGTCACATACACATGGTTAGCAGATGTTATTGGTCACATACACATGGTTAGCAGATGTTATTGGTCACATACACATGGTTAGCAGATGTTATTGGTCACATACACATGGTTAGCAGATGTTATTGGTCACATACACATGGTTAGCAGATGTTAATGCGAGTGTAGCGAAATGCTTGTGCTTCTAGTTCCGACAATGCAGTAATAACCAACGAGTAATCTAACTAACAATTCCAAAACTACTGTCTTATACACAGTGTAAGGGGATAAAGAATACGTACATGAATGAATGAGCGATGGTACAGAGCAGCATAGGCAAGATACAGTAGATGGTATCGAGTACAGTATATACATATGAGATGAGTAGGTAAACAAAGTGGCATAGTTAAAGTGGCTAGTGATACATGTATTACATAAAGATACAGTAGATGGTATCGAGTACAGTATATACATATGAGATGAGTAGGTAAACAAAGTGGCATAGTTAAAGTGGCTAGTGATACATGTATTACATAAGGATGCAGTAGATGATAGAGTACAGTATATACAGTATATACCTATACATATGAGATGAATAATGTAGGGTATGTAAAAATTATATTAGTTAGCATATGCACTTTAAATAAAGTTTGATTTGATTTTAGTCCTATTCTTAAACTTTTGGTTGAGATGGTGATGTGAATCCATCATATCATGTATTCATCTGTAGTCTAACTGGAATAAAAGCCAGACTAAGTCTGTGGCACAGATTGAACTATCCAAACAGAAGATACATCTCCTTCAAATGTTGATATTTGGTTTCATCGACAACCAAACACAATTCATTATCACTAAACATCATTACATTTGAAGATCAAACAAGAGGTTGAAATCCTAGGCCTACTGTACTGTCTTGAATTCTGGATTGAATTCAAAACAATTGCTGTTGATGACTTTGCAAAGCCTAAATAGTGTAGGCTTAAATAGCACCATTGATGATTGATAAAGTATGGTCACATTTCATTTGGACTTGGCTTGTCTTAAACCTTAGATGGGAGACCAAGAGGTAGTTGGAGATTCATCAATTATGTAGTTGGTCCTAATCAGCCTATTGGGTTTTGTCTGATAGTGGATATAGCTGTTGAAAAGCTGACATTGTTTAAAAAAAAGGTACAAATTCAATATGTTTTATACATGTTGAAATTTGGTTAGCATGTTTACTTTTTTCCAAATCTAATGTATTTTCCACATCACAATACGTTGCTGATTTACGTTGAATCAACAGTGATTCAACCAGTTTGTGCCCAGTAGATAGCTTTCCCCCACTGTCAGAGAGAAAAGTCCACAGTTAAGCCTCTCATGCACCTGACCTCCTAGACACCCTATTGGGAGGAGAGAGACTCTCTGTGTATGAGGATGGGAGTGGTGTCTGCTCTACTGTGTGTGTGTGTGTGTGTCCCAATTAAGCTGTGCTAGGGAAGAGAGGAGAAGAGAGTGGGGTGACCTCGACAGAGAAATTGAGTGAATTACCCAGTTTCTTAAAGGGGGAATCGTATGAAACAATGTGCTCATTGAGGGGAAATGATAGAGAAGAGGATTATGATGTTACTTGCCCAGTAATAGTTCAGACTAGCAGCACAGCTTCTGTAAATCCTTTACAACCCCCTTTGCTTATACATATGCATACCAGGGTTGGGGGCAATTACTTTCCAATTCAGTCAAGTTAGATAACTAAAATTCAAATTATAAACATTTTATCAATGAGTCTCTATGAAAATAACGTGGAAATGACTGAATGGAAATGGAATTGACCCCAACTCTAATGCATACAGTGTCTTCGGAAAGTATTCAGACCCCTTGACTTTTTACCCATTTTGTTACGTTACAGCCTTATTCTAAAACTGATTAAATAAAAACAAATCCTCAGCAATCTACACACAACACCCCATAACGAGAAAGTGAAAACAGGTTTTTAGAAATGTTTGCACATTTATTAAACATGAAAAACAAAATGACTTATTTACATAACTATTCAGACCCTTTGCTGTTTCCAATGATAATCCTGGAGATGTTTCTACAACTTAATTGGACTCCACCTGTGGTAAATTCAATTGATTGGACACAGTGGCCTCCATTATTATTAAATGGAAGTTTGGAAGCACCTTTTCCTAGAGCTGGTCACCCGGCAAAACTGAGCAATTGGGGGAGAAGGGCCTTGGTCAGGGAGGTGACCAAGAACCCCATGGTCATTCTGACAGAGCCCCAGAGTTCCTCTGTAGAGATGGGAGAACCTTCCAGAAGGACAACCATCTCTGCAGCACTCCACCAATCAGGCCTTTAATGGTAGAGTGGCCAGATGGAAGCCACTGCTCAGTAAAAGGCATATGACAGCCCGCTTGGACAAAAGGCACCTAAAGACTCTCAGACCATGAGAAATAAAATTCTCTGTTCCGATGAAACTAAGAATTAACTCTTTGGCCTGAATGCCAAGCGTCACGTCTGGAGGAAACCTGGCACCATTCCTACGGTGAAGCATGGTGGTGGCAGAATCATGCTGTGGGGATGTTTTTCTGCAGCAAGCACAGAGATTAGTCAGGATCGAAGGATCGGCGCAAAGTACAGAGAGCCTTGATGAAAACCTGCTCCAGAGCTCTCAGGACCTCAGACTGGGGCGGTTCACCTTCCAACAGGACAACGACCCTAAGCACACAGCCAAGCAATGCAGGAGTGGCTTCGGGACAAATCTCTGAATGTCCTTGAGTGGCCCAGCCAGAGCCCGGACTTAAACGTGATCTAACATCTCTGGAGAGACCTGAAAAATAGCTGTGCAGCAACGCTCCCCATCAACCTGACAGAGCTTGAGAGGAGCTTGAGAGGATCTGCAGAGAAGAATGGGAGAAACTGCCCAAATACAGGTGTGCTAAGCTTGTAGCATCATACCCAAGAAAAGACTCGATGCTGTAATAGCTGCCAAAGGTGCTTCAACAAAGTACTGAGTAAAGGGTACTGAATACAAACATTTCTAAAAAACCTGTTTTAGCTTCGTTATTATGGGGTATTGTGTATAAATTGATGAGAAAATTGTTTATTTAATCAATTTTAGAATAAGGCTGTAACGTAACAAAATGTGGAAAAAGTCAAGGGGTCTGAATACTTTCCTTCAACACTACCCAACCATATAAAATACATATCTAACTATGGGTTGTCCTACTCTGCTCCTGGTGCATGGAAGAGACAGTTCACATGCCTTGTCTTGAACCTAAAACATACTTAGTCTGAATTGTTCCTCTTTCGCGTAATTTTGTTCTTGTTGGGTGTCGGAGTTAGGCGATCTATCAGAGTTTCAAAGGTAATCACAGGAACACTCTGGAGTGTCTTCGATTGGTGTGACAATCACAGTGATAGGCTGCTTCGTTGAAGAGAGTGAGATTGCATTAGAGATACACTGTAGCCTTACGAAGCGATTTAACCTTCTCCGTTCCTTTGCTCACTTCATACATCAGGGCATGTATTCATAAAGCGTCTCAGAGTAGGAGTGCTGATCTAGGATCAGCTCTCCCCTATTATTCATTCTCATTTAAAAGTCAAATCTGATCCCAGATCAGCACTCATACTCAGAGACACTTAAAATACAGGCTCCTGATATCAGCCCATTTAGATTTTTCTTTCCAAGATCAAAGCACACGTCTGCTCAGTTGGGCTACTCCCCAACAGATGTAAGGGTCCATTAATATTCAATAGGCTCTTTGGGGGGTGGCTTATATAATGGATTCCTGCTTAAACAAATATAGAGCAGATGGATTATTGCTGTTTCAAATGTTCTCAATGTGTTTGTGTTTGAGACCAAAATCACCTCTTAGCAGCTGAAATAATATCATCTTTCTGACCTCTCAGATTTGTGTTGAGGGTCCCACACGTGGCGTACGCAGGGATAACCGAGGACTGTGTGTCTCCCCGCCTGGCTGCCTGTCTATTTTGAGATGGTTGTCTACTGCACATCCCCTACTGCTGCTTGGGGCGGTGTTCGCTCTTGATCCAGTTTCCGAGTCACTTCATTGTAGCAACCGCCAAGGAGAGACCGGACAGTAGAGGCTACTGCATGGGCCTCCGCAGAATCCTATGCAGTCCTTACAGACAGAGAAAGGGGGAGGATGACAAAGCGTGGGATAGACAGATAAAGAGAAAGATAGCCAAAAATAGAGGGAAAGAGCTACAGACAGTATTCTCCACTGTGTGAAGAGAAAAAAAAATGCTGCCCTGGACAAGAAACTAGGCCTGTTTGTGAAAAGAGAGTGAGCAGAGGAGAGGGTGATGGGTGTGGGAGAGGGAGAGGTGAAGAGAGCACAGTGCCAGTGTGGAGGTGCAGCTCACTCCTCCACTGACTAACACACAGCTACCATTTTCTCTCTTCAAAGGTCTGCTAACAATGTTCCTGTGTATTCAACTACCTCACAGCAAAGTTAAAGTTCTCCATCAAACTCCCTTTACATACTGCTTGCGCTCCATAGCTAAAGCTGTTATTTGACGACAGTGAGTCACTTTGGATAAGAACATCCGGTACAACGGTTTAGAATCAATGCTGCATAGCTTAATTCCTAAAACAAAGAATTCAATGAAATAGCCAAATGCATCTTCTATACACATATTTCATATAGTTTAGATAGCATGCACTGTATTTCAATGTACATCTGCAACAAATCATTGGATAGCAAAGTGAAACCAAAACAAAACATGATGTATTCAGACGAATACAGTCATTATAAACAGTGAAACTTTCAAAGGCTTTGGAAGACTTCCTTTGCCCTCAGTCTAATCCAAAGGTAGAGTCCCGCCTATCCTTATCATGTCAAAGTCGCATCCTCGATCATCAAGGGAAGCCATTTTAATCATGACTCTGCTCACTCGAGCATAAGCCTCTAACTACTAGGCAGACATTTATTCCCAATTTGGGGGAAATATAGAACAAATAACAGCAGAAAGCTGTAGACAGAATTTTACAGTGAATTGACATCAGTAGCTATGTTTCCACAATACCCCATAATGATAAAGCGGAAACAGGTTATTAGAAGGAAAAAAAAATAATATATATATATATATATATATATATATACACAGTTGAAGTCAGAAATCTACATACACCTTAGCCAAATACATTTAAACTCAGTTTTTCACAATTCCTGACATTTAATCCAGGTAAAAATTCCCTGTCTTAGGTCAGTTAGGATCACCACTTTATTTTAAGAATGTGAGGTGTCAGAATAATAGTAGAGAGAATTATTTATTTCAGCTTTTATTTCTTTCATCATATTCCCAAATGGGTCAGAAGTTTACATACACTCAATTAGTATTTGGTAGCATTGCCTTTAAATTGTTTAACTTGGGTCAAACATTTCAGGTAGCCTTCCACAAGCTTCCCAAAATAAGTTGGGTGAATTTTGGCCCATTCCACCTGACAGAGCTGATGTAACTGAATCAGGTTTGTCGGCCTTCTTGCTCGCACAGGCTTTTTCAGTTCTGCCCACACATTTTATATAGGATTGGAGGTCAGGGCTTTGTGATGGCCACTCCAATACCTTGACTTTGTTGTACTTAAGCCATTTTGCCACAACTTTGGAAGTATGCTTGGCGTGCTTCACAGGTTGGGATGGTGTTCTTCGGCTTGCAAGCCTCCCCCCTTTTTCCTCCAAACATAACGATGGTCATTATGGCCAAACAGTTCTAGTTTTGTTTCATCAGACCAGAGGACATTTCTTCAAAAAGTACGATCTTTGTCCCCATGTGCAGTTGCAAATCGTAGTCTGGCTTTTTTATGGCGGTTTTGGAGCAGTGGCTTATTCCTTGCTGAGCGGCCTTTCGGGTTATGTCGATATAGGACTCGTTTTACTGTGGATATAGATACTTTTGTATCTGTTTCCTCCAGCATCTTCACAAGGTCCTTTGCTGTTGTTCTGCAATTGATTTGCACTTTTCACACCAAAGTACGTTCATCTCTAGAAGACAGAACGCGTCTCCTTCCTGAGCGATATGACGGCTGCGTGGTCCCATGGTGTTTATACTTACGTACTATTGTTTGTACGGATAAATGTGGTACCTTCAGGCATTTGGAATTTGCTCCCAAGGATGAACCAGACTTGTGGAGGACTACCATTTTTTTCTGAGGTCTTAGCTGATTTCTTTTGATTTTCCCATGATGTCAAGGAAAGAGGAACTGCATTTGAAGGTAGGCCTTGAAATACATCCACAGGTACACCTCCAATTGACTCAAATGATGTCAATTATCCCATCAGAAGCTTCTAAAGCCATGACATCATATTTTGGAATTTTCCAAACTGTTTAAAGGCACTGGCAACTTAGAGTATGTAAACTTCTGACCCACTGGAATTGTGATACAGTGAATAATAATTGAAATAATCTGTCTGAACAATTGTTGGGAAAATGACTTGTGTCTTGCAGAAAGTAGCTATCCTAACCAACTTGCCAAAACTATAGTTTCTTAATTACAAGAAATTTGTGGAGTGATGGAAAAACAAGTTTTAATGACTTCAACTGTAAAACATTATTGAACTAGACACAAAACCCCTAACATATGAACATGAACACGTGAACAAAATTCACTAATATTAGCAAACTAATACATAGACATAATTACAAGACTAGAAAACAGCTCTTTGCCAAAAAAAGACTAGACAGGCAGACATTTGGGGAAGCACAATATACCGCATTGATATTCTCCTTCTCCTGGATATGGACATTATTGATCATTACCTTCTTGGCCAAGACCATTAAATATCACTCAATAGCAGAGCACCAAAACCATTTAAGACCATTAAATATCACTCAATAGCAGAGCACCAAAACCATTTAAGAACATTAAATATCACTCAATAGCAGAGCACCAAAACCATTTAAGAACATTAAATATTACTCAATAGTAGAGCACCAAAAACATTTAAGACTATTAAATATCACTCAATAGCATAACCATTTATAACCATTTAATTACAGCAAATGGTGGTCTGGGACAGATGCTGGAAATAAATAAATACAATTACACAAAAAAAACTAAAAATTACAATTGAGGGTGTACTTGCTTATGTAATAATTAGATCTGGTTGAATATCCACGGTTGGTTGCCAAGCGCAACCATACATTGACAGTGAGACTTAAAAAAATGTATTTCACCTTTATTTAACCAGGTAGGCAAGTTGAGAACAAGTTCTCATTTACAATTGCAACCTGGCCAAGATAAAGCAAAGCAGTTCGACACATACAACAACACAGAGTTACACATGGAGTAAAACAAACATACAGTCAATAATACAGTAGAAAAATATGTCTATATAATATGTGAGCAAATTAGGTGAGATAAGGGAGGTAAAGGCAAAAACAGGCCATGGTGGCGAAGTAAATACAATAGAGCAAGTAAAACACTGGAATTGTAGATTTGCAGTGGAAGAAAGGGGTGCAAAGGAGCAAAATAAATAAATAAGTACAGTAGGGGGAGAGGTAGTTGTTTGGGCTAAATTATAGATGGGCTATGTACAGGTGCAGTAATCTGTGAGCTGCTCTGACAGCTGGTGCTTAAAGCTAGTGAGGGAGATAAGGGTTTCCAGTTTCAGAGATTTTTGTAGTTCGTTCCAGTCATTGGCAGCAGAGAACTGGAAGGAGAGGCGGCCAAAGGAAGAATTGGTTTTGGGGGGTGACCAGAGAGATATTCCTGCTGGAGCGCGTGCTACAGGTGGGTGCTGCTATGGTGACCAGCGAGCTGAGATAAGGGGGGACTTTAACTAGCAGGGTCTTTTAGATGACCTGGAGCCAGTGGGTTTGGCGACGAGTATGAAGCGAGGGACAGCCAACGAGAGCGTACAGGTCGCAGTGGTGGGTAGTATATGGGGCTTTGGTGACAAAGCAGATGACACTGTGATAGAGTGCATCTAATTTATTGAGTAGGGTATTTGGAGGCTATCTTGTAAATGACATCGACGAAGTCGAGGATCAGTATGATGGTCAGTTTTACAAGGGTATTTTTGGCAGCATGAGTGAAGGATGCTTGGTTGCGAAATAGGAAGCCAATTCTAGATTTAACTTTGCATTGGAGATGTTTGATGTGAGTCTTGAAGGAGAGTTTACAGTCTAAACAGACACCTAGGTATTTGTAGTTGTCCACATATTCTAAGTCAGAACCGTCCGAGAGTAGTGATGTTGGACGGGCGGACAGGTGCAGGCAGCGGTCGGTTGAAGAGCATGCATTTAGTTTTACTTGTATTTAAGAGGAATTGGAGGCCACGGAAGGAGAGTTGTATGGCATTGAAGCTCGTCTGGAGGGTTGTTAACACAGTGTCCAAATAAGGGTCAGAAGTATACAGAATGGTGTCGTCTGCGTACAGGTGGATCAGAGACTCACCAGCAGCAAGAGCGACATCATTGATGTACACAGAGAAGAGAGTCGGTCCAAGAATTGAACTCTGAGGCACCCCCATAGAGACTGCCAGAGGCCCGGACAACAGACCCTCCGATTTGACACACTGAACTCTATCAGAGAAGTAGTTGGTGAACCAGGCGAGGCAATCATTTGAGAAACCAACTTGAGTGATGGCCTCATAAAAACGTGTGTACATGACACCTGTCATAAACACCCGTGATGTGGATCCATTGCGCCTATCATTATGTTACTTTGTGTGTAAAGTAGCACATTACAGCTAGAGTACTGTGTAAGGGCTGTGTCATACATAAAAAGTATTTCATAGACTGTGCACCATAAGTTACAGTAGATGGAGAGGCTAATGTAACCTTATGATAAACTAATAAGCAACATACACAGACACATACTAAGATAGCTCAGAGATCGATACAGCGGATGGACTCAGGTGGCATTAGAACATGGATACTGCAACTAAAAACTGACAACATTGGTTTGCTGCACCTCCATATTAGATTTCAGCACAGTTGTAAGCAAACCTGCTTCTAGTCTATTTTGGCAAAGATCCACCACCATATTTTACAGTAGGTATTGGGTTCTTTTCTGGTTATTCATTCTCATTTTGACGCCAAACCCACCACTGGTGTGAGTGTAAAAAAAGAGTTCTACTTGCATGTCATCTGATCAAAGTTCCAATAGTAGATACCCATAGACTTCCAGTCATTGCGCTAACGCTAGTTAGCATTGGCTAGCGAAATTACCTCTAACTTCCTTCATACTGGACACAGATACATTAAAAAATGGTATACACAAGTTAATCTGACTCTGGGGAAGTAGATAAAGGGCCTCATCACCAAAATCCTGAAGTATCCCTTTAAATATCTGCTCTGAAATAAGATTTAAAGATGTCTGAATGTATGCACACATGATTGTAAGTCGCTTTGGATAAAAGCGTCTGCTAAATGGCATATATATATGTCTGCAGAAGGAATGGGGTGTCAGCTATGACATGAAACCTAGGTGAAGTGGATTTAAATCTGGTAACAGAATCACATCATGGATCCCTGATCTGTACTCTGCCGAATTGCATATTTATGGATATTAATATAATTATCTAAATGATGATGTACCATGAATAGGTACAAAGGTAGAAATATGCAATATCCTTATTTTGCATATTTGGGTATTATTCTACACACTTGCTATTATTGGATGGTCTGGTCGGTTGGTCTGGTCCGGAACAGAGAGAGAGACAGAGAGCGAGAGAGCGAGAGAGACAGAGAGCGAGAGAGCGAGAGAGCGAGAGAGCGAGAGAGACAGAGAGCGAGAGAGCGAGAGAGACAGAGAGCGAGAGAGCGAGAGAGACAGAGAGCGAGAGAGCGAGAGAGCGAGAGAGCGAGAGAGCGAGAGAGACAGAGAGCGAGACAGAGAGACAGAGAGCGAGAGAGACAGAGAGCGAGAGAGCGAGAGAGACAGAGAGCGAGAGAGCGAGAGAGACAGAGAGCGAGAGAGCGAGAGAGACAGAGAGCGAGAGAGACAGAGAGAGACAGAGAGCGAGAGAGACAGAGAGAGACAGAGAGTGAGAGAGACTGAGAGAGCGAGAGAGACAGAGAGACAGAGAGCGAGAGAGACAGAGAGCCAGAGAGCGAGAGAGCGAGAGAGCGAGAGAGCGAGAGAGACAGAGAGCGAGAGAGACAGAGAGAGACAGAGAGCGAGAGAGACAGAGAGAGACAGAGAGCGAGAGAGACAGAGAGAGACAGAGAGACTGAGAGAGCGAGAGAGCGAGAGAGCGAGAGAGACAGAGAGCGAGAGAGACAGAGAGCCAGAGAGCGAGAGAGCGAGAGAGCGAGAGAGACAGAGAGCGAGAGAGCGAGAGAGCGAGAGAGCGAGAGAGCGAGAGAGACAGAGAGACAGAGAGACAGAGAGAGACAGAGAGCGAGAGACAGAGAGAGACAGAGAGTGAGAGAGACAGAGAGAGACAGAGAGTGAGAGAGCGAGAGAGCCAGAGAGACAGAGAGCGAGACAGAGAGCGAGAGAGAGCGAGAGAGCGAGAGAGCGAGACAGAGAGACAGAGAGCGAGACAGAGAGACAGAGAGACAGAGAGCGAGACAGAGAGACAGAGAGCGAGACAGAGAGACAGAGAGCGAGAGAGACAGAGAGCGAGAGAGCGAGAGAGACAGAGAGCGAGAGAGACAGAGAGAGACAGAGAGCGAGAGAGACAGAGAGAGACAGAGAGTGAGAGAGACTGAGAGAGCGAGAGAGCGAGAGAGACAGAGAGCGAGAGAGACAGAGAGCCAGAGAGCGAGAGAGCGAGAGAGACAGAGAGCGAGAGAGTGAGAGAGACAGAGAGCGAGAGAGACAGAGAGAGACAGAGAGCGAGAGAGACAGAGAGAGACAGAGAGTGAGAGAGACTGAGAGAGCGAGAGAGCGAGAGAGACAGAGAGCGAGAGAGACAGAGAGCCAGAGAGCGAGAGAGCGAGAGAGACAGAGAGCGAGAGAGCGAGAGAGCGAGAGACCGAGAGAGCGAGAGAGACAGAGAGACAGAGAGCGAGAGACAGAGAGAGACAGAGAGTGAGAGAGACAGAGAGAGACAGAGAGTGAGAGAGCGAGAGAGCCAGAGAGCGAGAGAGACAGAGAGCGAGAGAGACAGAGAGAGACAGAGAGCGAGAGACAGAGAGTGAGAGAGACAGAGAGAGACAGAGAGTGAGAGAGACAGAGAGAGACAGAGAGCGAGAGAGACAGAGAGCGAGAGAGACAGAGAGCGAGAGAGCGAGAGAGCGAGAGAGCGAGAGAGACAGAGAGACAGAGAGAGACAGAGAGCGAGAGACAGAGAGAGACAGAGAGTGAGAGAGACAGAGAGAGACAGAGAGTGAGAGAGCGAGAGAGCCAGAGAGCGAGAGAGACAGAGAGCGAGAGAGACAGAGAGAGACAGAGAGAGACAGAGAGAGACAGAGAGACAGAGAGCGAGAGACAGAGAGTGAGAGAGACAGAGAGAGACAGAGAGTGAGAGAGCGAGAGAGCCAGAGAGCGAGAGAGCGAGAGAGACAGAGAGCGAGAGAGACAGAGAGCGAGAGAGCAAGAGACCAAGAGAGCAAGAGAGCGAGACAGAGAGACAGAGAGTGAGACAGAGAGACAGAGAGCGAGAGAGACAGAGAGCGAGAGAGCGAGAGAGACAGAGAGCGAGAGAGACAGAGAGCGAGAGAGACAGAGAGAGACAGAGAGCGAGAGAGACAGAGAGAGACAGAGAGTGAGAGAGAGCGAGAGAGCGAGAGAGCCAGAGAGAGACAGAGAGCGAGAGAGACAGAGAGCCAGAGAGCGAGAGAGACAGAGAGCCAGAGAGCGAGAGAGCGAGAGAGCGAGAGAGCGAGAGAGCGAGAGAGCGAGAGAGCGAGAGAGCGAGAGAGCGAGAGAGACAGAGAGACAGAGAGACAGAGAGACAGAGAGACAGAGAGCGAGAGAGACAGACAGAGACAGACA